>NC_143017.1:5428980-5581322 GCF_055824585.1 Amblyomma mixtum
GGTAAAATTTGTGATTGGTTTTTGAGGAAAGAAAATGCGAAGTATGTTTACCACAGCTCCGAAACCAATACGCGGGGGCTCGGAAAGCTGAGGGTAAAATTTTTTTATTGGTTTTTGATGAAAAGAACGCGCCGTATCTGCCTTCCTCAGCTTCGAAACCAGTAGACCAGGGGCTTGGAAAGCAAAGGGTAAAATTTGTGAATAGGTTTTTGAGGAAGGGAAATGCGCCGTATCTGTTTTCCACAGCCCCGAGACCAATACGCGGGGGCTCGGAAAGCAGAGGGTAAAATTTGTGTTTGGTTTTTGAGGATATGAAATTCGCCGTATCTGCCTTCCACAGCTTCGAAACCAATATGCGGGGGCTCGGAAAGCAGAGGGTAAAATTTGTGATTGTTTTTTGAGGAAAGGAAATGCACTGTATCTGTTTTCCACAGCCCGAAACCAATACGCGGGGGCTCGGAAAGCAGAGGGAAAAAATTTGTTCAATAGTTTTTGAGGAAATGGAATTCGCCGTATCTGCCTTCCACAGCTTCGAAACCAATACGCGGGGGCTCGGAAAGCAGAGGGTAAAATTTGTGATTGTTTTTTGAGGAAAGGAAATTCACTGTATCTGTTTTCCACAGCCCGAGACCAATACACGGGGGCTCGGAATGCAGAGGATATAATTGGTGAATAGGTTTTTGAGGAAAGGAAATGCGCCGTATCTGTTTTCCACAGCTCCGAAACCAATACGCGGGGGCTCGGAAAGCTGAGGGTAAAATTTTTTCATTGGTTTTTGAGGAAAAGACACGCGCCGTATCTGCCTTCCTCAGCTTCGAAACCAGTAGACCAGGGGCTTGGAAAGCAAAGGGTAAAATTTGTGAATAGGTGTTTGAGGAAGGGAAATGCACCGTATCTGTTTTCCACAGCTCCGAAACCAATACTCGGGGGCTCGGAAAGCAGAGGGTAAACTTTGTTCATTGGTTTATGAGGAAATGAAATGCGCCGTATCAGCCTTCCGCAGCTTCGAAACCAGTAGACGGGGGCTTGGAAAGCAGGGGGTAAAATTTGTGTATTGGTTTTTGAGGAAAAGAAATGCGCCGTATCCGCCTTCCACAGCTTCGAGACCAGTAGACCGGGAGCTTGGAAACCAAAGGGTAAAATTTGTGCATAGGTTTTTGAGGAAGGGAAATGCGCCGTATCTGTCCACCAAAGCTTCGAAAGCAGTAGAGCTGAAGCTTGGAAAGCAAATGGTAAAATATGTGAATCGGTTTTTGAGGAAAGGAAATGCACCGTATCTGTTTTCCGCAGCCCCGAAACCAATAAGCAGGGGCTCGAAAATCAGAGGGTAAAATTAGTTCATTGGTTTATGAGGAAGTGAAATGCGCCATATCTGCCTTCCACAGCTTCGAAATTAGTAGACCGGGGGCTTGGAAAGCAGACGGTAAAATTTGTTCATTAGTTTTTTAGGAAAGGAAATGCGCTGTATCTGCCTTCCACGACTTCGAAACCAGCAGAGGGTAAAATTAGTGCATTGGTTTCTGAGGAAAGAAAATGCGCCGTATCAGTCCTACAAAGCTTCGAAACCAGGAGACCGGGATCTTGGAAAGCAAAGGGTAAAATTTGTGAATAGGATTTTGAGGAAAGTAAATGCACTGTATCTGTTTTCCACAGCCCCGAAACAAATAGGCGGGGGCTCGTAAAGCAGAGGGTAAAATGTGTGACTGGTTTTTGAGGAAGGGAAATGCGGCGTATCTGTTTTCCACAGCTCCGAAACCAATACGCGGGGCTCGGAAAGCAGAGGGTATAATTTGTAAATAGGTTTTTGAGGAAAGGAAATGCGCCATATCTGTTTTCACAGCCCAGAAAACAATACGCAGGGGCACAGAAAGCAGACGGTAAAATCTCTGATTGGTTTTCGAGGATAGGAAATGCGCCATATCTGTCCTCCAAAGCGTCGAAACCAGTAGACCGGGAGCTTGGAAATCAAAGTTTAAAATTTGTGAATAGGTTTTTGAGGAAGGGAAATGCGCCGTATCTCCCTTCCACAGCTTTTAAACCAGTAGACCGGGGACTTGGAAAGCTGAGGGTAAAATTTGTGCATTGGTTTTTTAGGAAAATAAATGCGCCGTATCTGTCTTCCACAGCTTCGAAACCAGTAGACATGGGGCTCGGAAAGCAAAAGGTAAAATTGGAAATTGGTTTTTGAGAAAAGAAAACGCGCCGTATCTGTCCTCCAAAGCTTCGAAACCAGTAGACCGGGAGCTTGCAAAGCAAAGGGTCAAATTTCTGAATAGGTTTTTGAGGAAAGAAAATGCACCATATCTGTTTTCCACAGCCCCGAAACTAATTCGCGGGGGCACGGAAAGCAAGGGTAAAATTTGTGATTAGTTTTTGAGGAAAGAAAATGCGCCGTATGTTTACCACAGCTCCGAAACCAATACGCGGGGGCTCGGAAAGCTGAGGGTCAAATTTTTTCATTGGCTTTTGAGAAAAAGAAACGCGCCGTATCTGCCTTCCACGGCTTCGAAACCAGTAGACCAGGGCCTTGGAAAGCGAAGGGTAAAATTTGTGAATAGGTTTTTGAGGAAGGGAAATGCGCCGTATCTGTTTTCCACAGCTCCGAAACCAATACTCGGGGGCTCAGAAAGCAGAGGATAAACTTTGTTCATTGGTTTATGAGGAAATGAAATGCGCCGTATCAGCCTTCCGCAGCTTCGAAATCAGTAGACCGGGGGCTTGGAAAGCAGAGGGTAAAATTTGTGAATAGGTTTTTGAGGAAGGGAAATGCGCCGTATCTGTCCACCAAAGCTTCGAAAGCAGCAGACCGGAAGCTTGGAAAGCAAAGGGTAAAATATGTGAATCGGTTTTTGAGGAAAGGAAATTCACTGTATCTGTTTTCCACAGCCCCGAGACCAATACGCGGAGGCTCGGAAAGCAAGGGTAAAATTTGTGATTGCTTTTTGAGGAAAGAAAATGCGAAGTATGTTTACCACAGCTCCGAAACCAATACGTGGGGGCTCGGAAAGCTGAGGGTAAAATTTTTTCATTGGTTTTTGAGGAAAAGAAACGCGCCGTATCTGCCTTCCTCAGCTTCGAAACCAGTAGACCAGGGACTTGGAAAGCTGAGGGTAAAATTTGTGCATTGGTTTTTTAGGAAAATAAATGCGCCGTATCTGTCTTCCACAGCTTCGAAACCAGTAGACATGGGGCTCGGAAAGCAAAAGGTAAAATTGGAAATTGGTTTTTGAGAAAAGAAAACGCGCCGTATCTGTCCTCCAAAGCTTCGAAGCCAGTAGACCGGGAGCTTGCAAAGCAAAGGGTCAAATTTCTGAATAGGTTTTTGAGGAAAGGAAATGCACCATATCTGTTTTCCACAGCCCCGAAACTAATGCGCGGGGGCACGGAAAGCAAGGGTAAAATTTGTGATTAGTTTTTGAGGAAAGAAAATGCGCCGTATGTTTACCACAGCTCCGAAACCAATACGCGGGGGCTCGGAAAGCTGAGGGTCAAATTTTTTCATTGGCTTTTGAGAAAAAGAAACGCGCCGTATCTGCCTTCCACGGCTTCGAAACCAGTAGACCAGGGCCTTGGAAAGCGAAGGGTAAAATTTGTGAATAGGTTTTTGAGGAAACGAAATGCACCATATCTGTTTTCCACAGCCCCGAAACCAATGCGCGGGGGCACGGAAAGCAAGGGTAAAATTTGTGATTAGTTTTTGAGGAAAGAAAATGCGCCGTATGTTTACCACAGCTCCGAAACCAATACGCGGGGGCTCGGAAAGCTGAGGGTAAAATTTTTTCATTGGCTTTTGAGAAAAAGAAACGCGCCGTATCTGCCTTCCACGGCTTCGAAACCAGTAGACCAGGGGCTTGGAAAGCGAAGGGTAAAATTTGTGAATAGATTTTGAGGAAGGGAAATGCGCCGTATCTGTTTTCCACAGCTCCGAAACCAATACTCGGGGGCTCGGAAAGCAGAGGGTAAACTTTGTTCATTGGTTTATGAGGAAATGAAATGCGCCGTATCAGCCTTCCGCAGCTTCGAAATCAGCAGACCGGGGGCTTGGAAAGCAGAGGGTAAAATTTGTGCTTTGGTGTTTGAGGAAAGGAAATGCGCCGTATCTGCCTTCCACAGCTTCGAAACCAGTAGACCAGGGGCTTGGAAAGCAAAGGGTAAAATTTTTGAATAGGTTTTTGAGGAAGGGAAATGCGCCGTATCTGTTTTCCACTGCTCCGAAACCAATACTCGGGGGCTCGGAAAGCAGAGGGTAAACTTTGTTCATTGGTTTCTGAGGAAATGAAATGCGCCTTATCTGCCTTCCGCAGCTTTGAAACCAGTAGACCGGGGGCTTGGAAAGCAGAGGGTAAAATTTGTGCTTTGGGGTTTGAGGAAAGGAAATGCGCCGTATCTCCCTTCCACAGCTTCGAAACCAGTAGACCGGGGGCTTGGAATGCAGAGGGTAAAATTTGTGCAATGGTTATTGAGGAAAAGAAATGCGCCGTATCTGCCTTCCACAGTTTCGAAACCAGTAGACCGGAAGCTTGGAAAGCAAAGGGTAAAATTTGTGAATAGGTTTTTGAGGAAACGAAATGCACCATATCTGTTTTCCACAGCCCCGAAACCAATGCGCGGGGGCACGGAAAGCAAGGGTAAAATTTGTGATTAGTTTTTGAGGAAAGAAAATGCGCCGTATGTTTACCACAGCTCCGAAACCAATACGCGGGGGCTCGGAAAGCTGAGGGTAAAATTTTTTCATTGGCTTTTGAGAAAAAGAAACGCGCCGTATCTGCCTTCCACGGCTTCGAAACCAGTAGACCAGGGGCTTGGAAAGCGAAGGGTAAAATTTGTGAATAGATTTTGAGGAAGGGAAATGCGCCGTATCTGTTTTCCACAGCTCCGAAACCAATACTCGGGGGCTCGGAAAGCAGAGGGTAAACTTTGTTCATTGGTTTATGAGGAAATGAAATGCGCCGTATCAGCCTTCCGCAGCTTCGAAATCAGTAGACAGGGGGCTTGGATAGCAGAGGGTAAAATTTGTGCTTTGGTGTTTGAGGAAAGGAAATGCGCCGTATCTGCCTTCCACAGCTTCGAAACCAGTAGACGGGGGCTTGGAAAGCTGAGGGTAAAATTTGTGTATTGGTTTTTGAGGAAAAGAAATGCGCCGTATCTGTCCACCAAAGCTTCGAAAGCAGTAGAGCGGAAGCTTGGAAAGCAAATGGTAAAATATGTGAATCGGTTTTTGAGGAAAGGAAATTCAGTGTATCTGTTTTCCACAGCCCCGAGACCAATACGCGGGGGCTTGGAAAGCAAGGGTAAAATTTGTGATTGGTTTTTCAGGAAAGAAAATGCGAAGTATGTTTACCACAGCTCCGAAACCAATAGACCGGGAGCTTGGAAACCAAAGGGTAAAATTTGTGCATAGGTTTTTGAGGAAGGGAAATGCGCCGTATCTGTCCACCAAAGCTTCGAAAGCAGTAGAGCGGAAGCTTGGAAAGCAAATGGTAAAATATGTGAATCGGTTTTTGAGGAAAGGAAATTCACTGTATCTGTTTTCCACAGCCCCGAAACCAATACGCGGGGGCTCGTAAAGCAGAGGGCAAAATTTGTGATTGGTTTTTGCGGAAGGGAAATGCGCCGTATCTGTTTTCCACAGCTCCGAAACCAATACACGGGGGCTCGGAAAGCAGATATAATTGGTGAATAGGTTTTTGAGGAAAGGAAATGCACCATATCTGTTTTCCACAGCCCAGAAACCAATACGCGGAGGTACGGAAAGCACAGGGTAAAATTTGTGATTGGTTTTTGAGGAAAGGAAATGCGCCGTATCTGTCCTCCGAAGGTTCGAAACCAGTAAACCGGGAGCTTGGAAATCAAAGGGTAAAATTTGTGAATAGGTTTTTGAGGAAAGGAAATGCACCGTATCTGTTTTCCGCAGCCCCGAAACCAATAAGCAGGGGCTCGAAAATCAGAGGGTAAAATTAGTTCATTGGTTTATGAGGAAGTGAAATGCGCTGTATCTGCCTTCTACAGCTTCGAAATTAGTAGACCGGGGGCTTGGAAAACAGGCGGTAAAATTTGTTCATTAGTTTATTAGGAAAGGAAATGCGCTGTATCTGCCTTCCACGGCTTCGAAACCAGCAGAGGGTAAAATTAGTGCATTGGTTTCTGAGGAAAGAAAATGCGCCGTATCAGTCCTACAAAGCTTCGAAAACAGGAGACTGGGATCTTGGAAAGCAAAGGGTAAAATTTGTGAATAGGATTTTGAGGAAAGTAAATGCACTGTATCTGTTTTCCGCAGCCCCGAAACCAATACGCGGAGGCTCGTAAAGCAGAGGGTAAAATTTGTGACTGGTTTTTGAGGAAGGGAAATGCGCCGTATCTGTTTTCCACAGCTCCGAAACCAATACGCGGGGCTCGGAAAGCAGAGGGTATAATTTGTAAATAGGTTTTTGAGGAAAGGAAATGCGCCATATCTGTTTTCACAGCCCAGAAACCAATACGCAGGGGCACAGATAGCAGACGGTAAAATTTCTGATTGGTTTTCGAGGATAGGAAATGCGCCGTATCTGTCGTCCAAAGCGTCGAAACAAGTAGACCGGGAGCTTGGAAATCAAAGTTTAAAATTTGTGAATCGGTTTTTGAGGAAGGGAAATGCGCCGTATCTCCCTTCCACAGCTTTGAAACCAGTAGACCGGGGACTCGGAAAGCTGAGGGTAAAATTTGTGCATTGGTTTTTTAGGAAAATAAATGCGCCGTATCTGTCTTCCACAGCTTCGAAACCAGTAGACAGGGGGCTCGGAAAGCAAAAGGTAAAATTGGAAATTGGTTTTTGAGAAAAGAAAACGCGCCGTATCTGTCTCCAAAGCTTCGAAACCAGTAGACCGGGAGCTTGGAAAGCAAAGGGTCAAATTTCTGAATAGGTTTTTGAGGAAAGGAAATGCACCATATCTGTTTTCCACAGCCCAGAAACTAATGGGCGGGGGCACGGAAAGCAAGGGTAAAATTTGTGATTAGTTTTTGAGGAAAGAAAATGCGCCGTATGTTTACCACAGCTCCGAAACCAATACGCGGGGGCTCGGAAAGCTGAGGGTAAAATTTTTTCATTGGCTTTTGAGAAAAAGAAACGCGCCGTATCTGCCTTCCACGGCTTCGAAACCAGTAGACCAGGGCCTTGGAAAGCGAAGGGTAAAATTTGTGAATAGGTTTTTGAGGAAGGGAAATGCGCCGTATCTGTTTTCCACAGCTCTGAAACCACAGCTCCGACGAATCAGCCTTCCCCAGCTTCGAAATCAGTAGACCGGGGGCTTGGAAAGCAGAGGGTAAAATTTGTGATTGCTTTTTGAGGAAAGAAAATGCGAAGTATGTTTACCACAGCTCCGAAACCAATACGTGGGGGCTCGGAAAGCTGAGGGTAAAATTTTTTCATTGGTTTTTGAGGAAAAGAAACGCGCCGTATCTGCCTTCCTCAGCTTCGAAACCAGTAGACCAGGGACTTGGAAAGCTGAGGGTAAAATTTGTGCATTGGTTTTTTAGGAAAATAAATGCGCCGTATCTGTCTTCCACAGCTTCGAAACCAGTAGACATGGGGCTCGGAAAGCAAAAGGTAAAATTGGAAATTGGTTTTTGAGAAAAGAAAACGCGCCGTATCTGTCCTCCAAAGCTTCGAAACCAGTAGACCGGGAGCTTGCAAAGCAAAGGGTCAAATTTCTGAATAGGTTTTTGAGGAAAGGAAATGCACCATATCTGTTTTCCACAGCCCCGAAACTAATGCGCGGGGGCACGGAAAGCAAGGGTAAAATTTGTGATTAGTTTTTGAGGAAAGAAAATGCGCCGTATGTTTACCACAGCTCCGAAACCAATACGCGGGGGCTCGGAAAGCTGAGGGTCAAATTTTTTCATTGGCTTTTGAGAAAAAGAAACGCGCCGTATCTGCCTTCCACGGCTTCGAAACCAGTAGACCAGGGCCTTGGAAAGCGAAGGGTAAAATTTGTGAATAGGTTTTTGAGGAAGGGAAATGCGCCGTATCTGTTTTCCACAGCTCCGAAACCAATACTCGGGGGCTCAGAAAGCAGAGGATAAACTTTGTTCATTGGTTTATGAGGAAATGAAATGCGCCGTATCAGCCTTCCGCAGCTTCGAAATCAGTAGACCGGGGGCTTGGAAAGCAGAGGGTAAAATTTGTGAATAGGTTTTTGAGGAAGGGAAATGCGCCGTATCTGTCCACCAAAGCTTCGAAAGCAGCAGACCGGAAGCTTGGAAAGCAAAGGGTAAAATATGTGAATCGGTTTTTGAGGAAAGGAAATTCACTGTATCTGTTTTCCACAGCCCCGAGACCAATACGCGGAGGCTCGGAAAGCAAGGGTAAAATTTGTGATTGCTTTTTGAGGAAAGAAAATGCGAAGTATGTTTACCACAGCTCCGAAACCAATACGTGGGGGCTCGGAAAGCTGAGGGTAAAATTTTTTCATTGGTTTTTGAGGAAAAGAAACGCGCCGTATCTGCCTTCCTCAGCTTCGAAACCAGTAGACCAGGGGCTTGGAAAGCAAAGGGTAAAATTTTTGAATAGGTTTTTGAGGAAGGGAAATGCGCCGTATCTGTTTTCCACTGCTCCGAAACCAATACTCGGGGGCTCGGAAAGCAGAGGGTAAACTTTGTTCATTGGTTTCTGAGGAAATGAAATGCGCCTTATCTGCCTTCCGCAGCTTTGAAACCAGTAGACCGGGGGCTTGGAAAGCAGAGGGTAAAATTTGTGCTTTGGGGTTTGAGGAAAGGAAATGCGCCGTATCTCCCTTCCACAGCTTCGAAACCAGTAGACCGGGGGCTTGGAATGCAGAGGGTAAAATTTGTGCATTGGTTATTGAGGAAAAGAAATGCGCCGTATCTGCCTTCCACAGTTTCGAAACCAGTAGACCGGAAGCTTGGAAAGCAAAGGGTAAAATTTGTGAATAGCTTTTTGAGGAAACGAAATGCACCATATCTGTTTTCCACAGCCCCGAAACCAATGCGCGGGGGCACGGAAAGCAAGGGTAAAATTTGTGATTAGTTTTTGAGGAAAGAAAATGCGCCGTATGTTTACCACAGCTCCGAAACCAATACGCGGGGGCTCGGAAAGCTGAGGGTAAAATTTTTTCATTGGCTTTTGAGAAAAAGAAACGCGCCGTATCTGCCTTCCACGGCTTCGAAACCAGTAGACCAGGGGCTTGGAAAGCGAAGGGTAAAATTTGTGAATAGATTTTGAGGAAGGGAAATGCGCCGTATCTGTTTTCCACAGCTCCGAAACCAATACTCGGGGGCTCGGAAAGCAGAGGGTAAACTTTGTTCATTGGTTTATGAGGAAATGAAATGCGCCGTATCAGCCTTCCGCAGCTTCGAAATCAGTAGACCGGGGGCTTGGAAAGCAGAGGGTAAAATTTGTGCTTTGGTGTTTGAGGAAAGGAAATGCGCCGTATCTGCCTTCCACAGCTTCGAAACCAGTAGACGGGGGCTTGGAAAGCTGAGGGTAAAATTTGTGTATTGGTTTTTGAGGAAAAGAAATGCGCCGTATCTGTCCACCAAAGCTTCGAAAGCAGTAGAGCGGAAGCTTGGAAAGCAAATGGTAAAATATGTGAATCGGTTTTTGAGGAAAGGAAATTCAGTGTATCTGTTTTCCACAGCCCCGAGACCAATACGCGGGGGCTTGGAAAGCAAGGGTAAAATTTGTGATTGGTTTTTGAGGAAAGAAAATGCGAAGTATGTTTACCACAGCTCCGAAACCAATAGACCGGGAGCTTGGAAACCAAAGGGTAAAATTTGTGCATAGGTTTTTGAGGAAGGGAAATGCGCCGTATCTGTCCACCAAAGCTTCGAAAGCAGTAGAGCGGAAGCTTGGAAAGCAAATGGTAAAATATGTGAATCGGTTTTTGAGGAAAGGAAATTCACTGTATCTGTTTTCCACAGCCCCGAGACCAATACGCGGGGGCTCGGAAAGCAGAGGGTAAAATTTGTGTTTGGTTTTTGAGGAAATGAAATTCGCCATATCTCCCTTCCACAGCTTCGAAACCAATACGCGGGGGCTCGGAAAGCAGAGGGTAAAATTTGAGAGTGTTTTTTGAGGAAAGGAAATGCGCCGTATCTGCCTCCACAGCTTCGAAACCAGTAGACCGGGGACTTGGAAAGCAGAGGGTAACATTTGTGCATTGGTTTTTGAGGAAAGGAAATGCGCCGTATCTGCCCTCCACAGCTTCGAAAGGAGTAAACCGGGAGCTTGGAAAGCAAAGGGTAAAATTTGTGAATTGGATTTTGAGGAAAAGAAATCCACTGTATCTGTTTTCCACAGCCCGGAAACCAATACGCGGGGGCTCGTAAAGCAGAGGGCAAAATTTGTGATTGGTTTTTGCGGAAGGGAAATGCGCCGTATCTGTTTTCCACAGCTCCGAAACCAATACACGGGGGCTCGGAAAGCAGATATAATTGGTGAATAGGTTTTTGAGGAAAGGAAATGCACCATATCTGTTTTCCACAGCCCAGAAACCAATACGCGGAGGTACGGAAAGCACAGGGTAAAATTTGTGATTGGTTTTTGAGGAAAGGAAATGCGCCGTATCTGTCCTCCGAAGGTTCGAAACCAGTAGACCGGGAGCTTGGAAATCAAAGGGTAAAATTTGTGAATAGGTTTTTGAGGAAAGGAAATGCACCGTATCTGTTTTCCGCAGCCCCGAAACCAATAAGCAGGGGCTCGAAAATCAGAGGGTAAAATTAGTTCATTGGTTTATGAGGAAGTGAAATGCGCTGTATCTGCCTTCTACAGCTTCGAAATTAGTAGACCGGGGGCTTGGAAAACAGGCGGTAAAATTTGTTCATTAGTTTTTTAGGAAAGGAAATGCGCTGTATCTGCCTTCCACGGCTTCGAAACCAGCAGAGGGTAAAATTAGTGCATTGGTTTCTGAGGAAAGAAAATGCGCCGTATCAGTCCTACAAAGCTTCGAAAACAGGAGACCGGGATCTTGGAAAGCAAAGGGTAAAATTTGTGAATAGGATTTTGAGGAATGTAAATGCACTGTATCTGTTTTCCGCAGCCCCGAAACCAATACGCGGAGGCTCGTAAAGCAGAGGGTAAAATTTGTGACTGGTTTTTGAGGAAGGGAAATGCGCCGTATCTGTTTTCCACAGCTCCGAAACCAATACGCGGGGCTCGGAAAGCAGAGGGTATAATTTGTAAATAGGTTTTTGAGGAAAGGAAATGCGCCATATCTGTTTTCACAGCCCAGAAACCAATACGCAGGGGCACAGATAGCAGACGGTAAAATTTCTGATTGGTTTTCGAGGATAGGAAATGCGCCGTATCTGTCCTCCAAAGCGTCGAAACAAGTAGACCGGGAGCTTGGAAATCAAAGTTTAAAATTTGTGAATCAGTTTTTGAGGAAGGGAAATGCGCCGTATCTCCCTTCCACAGCTTTGAAACCAGTAGACCGGGGACTTGGAAAGCTGAGGGTAAAATTTGTGCATTGGTTTTTTAGGAAAATAAATGCGCCGTATCTGTCTTCCACAGCTTCGAAACCAGTAGACAGGGGGCTCGGAAAGCAAAAGGTAAAATTGAAAATTGGTTTTTGAGAAAAGAAAACGCGCCGTATCTGTCTCCAAAGCTTCTAAACCAGTAGACCGGGAGCTTGGAAAGCAAAGGGTCAAATTTCTGAATAGGTTTTTGAGGAAAGGAAATGCACCATATCTGTTTTCCACAGCCCAGAAACTAATGCGCGGGGGCACGGAAAGCAAGGGTAAAATTTGTGATTAGTTTTTGAGGAAAGAAAATGCGCCGTATGTTTACCACAGCTCCGAAACCAATACGCGGGGGCTCGGAAAGCTGAGGGTAAAATTTTTTCATTGGCTTTTGAGAAAAAGAAACGCGCCGTATCTGCCTTCCACGGCTTCGAAATCAGTAGACCGGGGGCTTGGAAAGCAGAGGGTAAAATTTGTGAATAGGTTTTTGAGGAAGGGAAATGTGCCGTTTCTGTCCACCAAAGCTTCGAAAGCAGCAGACCGGAAGCTTGGAAAGCAGAGGGTAAAATTTGTGCTTTGGTGTTTGAGGAAAGGAAATGCTCCGTATCTGAATTCCACAGCTTCGAAGCAAGTAGACGGGGGCTTGGAAAGCAGAGGGTAAAATTTGTGTATTGGTTTTTGAGGAAAAGAAATGCGCCGTATCCGCCTTCCACAGCTTCGAAACCAGTAGACCGGGAGCTTGGAAACCAAAGGGTAAAATTTGTGAATAGATTTTTGAGGAAGGGAAATACGCCGTATCTGTCCACCAAAGCTTCGAAAGCAGCAGACCGGAAGCTTGGAAAGCAAAGGGTAAAATATGTGAATCGGTTTTTGAGGAAAGGAAATTCACTGTATCTGTTTTCCACAGCCCCGAGACCAATACGCGGAGGCTCGGAAAGCAAGGGTAAAATTTGTGACTGGTTTTTGAGGAAGGGAAATGCGCCGTATCTGTTTTCCACAGCTCCGAAACCAATACGTGGGGGCTCGGAAAGCTGAGGGTAAAATTTTTTCATTGGTTTTTGAGGAAAAGAAACGCGCCGTAACTGCCTTCCTCAGCTTCGAAACCAGTAGACCAGCTTCGAAATCAGTAGACCGGGGGCTTGGAAAAGAGACGGTAAAATTTGTGGATTGGTTTTTGAGGAAAGGAATTGCGCCGTGTCTGCCTTCCACAGCTTCGAAACCAGTAGACAGGGAGCTTGGAAAGCCAAGGGTAAAATATGTGAATCGGTTTTTGAGGAAAGGAAATTCACTGTATCTGTTTTACACAGCCCCGAGACCAATACGCGGGGGCTCGGAAAGCAGAGGGTAAAATTTGTGATTGTTTTTTGAGGACAGCAAATGCGCTGTATCTGCCTCCACAGCTTCGAAACCAGTAGACCGGGGACTTGGAAAGCAGAGGGTAAAATTTGTGCATTGGTTTTTGAGGAAAAGAAATGCGCCATATCTGCCTTCCACAGCTTCGAAACCAGTAGACCGGGGGCTTGGAAAAGAGACGGTAAAATTTGTGCATTGGTTTTTGAGGAAAGGAAATGCGCCGTATCTGCCCTCCACAGCTTCGAAACGAGTAAACCGGGAGCTTGGAAAGCAAAGGATAAAATTTGTGATAAGAATTTTGAGGAAAGGAAATCAACTGTATCTGTTTTCCACAGCCCCGAAACCAATACGCGGGGGCTCGTAAAGCAGAGGGCAAAATTTTTGATTGGTTTTTGAGGAAGGGAAATGCGCCGTATCTGTTTTCCACAGCTCCGAAACCAATACACGGGGGCTCGGAAAGCAGAGGATATAATTGGTGAATAGGATTTTGAGGAAAGGAAATGCGCCGTATCTGTTTTCCACAGCCCAGAAACCAATACGCGGAGGTACGGAAAGCAGAGGGTAAAATTTGTGATTGGTTTTTGAGGAAAGGAAATGCGCTGTATCCGTCCTCCGAAGCTTCGAAACCAGTAGACCGGGAGCTTGGAAATCAAAGGGTAAACTTTGTGAATAGGTTTTTGAGGAAAGGAAATGCACCGTATCTGTTTTCCGCAGACCCGAAACCAATAAGCAGGGGCTCAAAAATCAGAGGGTAAAATTAGTTCATTGGTTTATGAGGAAATGAAAACCGCCGTATCAGCCTTCCGCAGCTTCGAAATCAGTAGACCGGGGGCTTGGAAAGCAGAGGGTAAAATTTGTGTATTGGTTTTTGAGGAAAAGAAATGCGCCGTATCCGCCTTCCACAGCTTCGAAACCAGTAGACCGGGGGCTTGGAATGCAGAGGGTAAAATTTGTGCATTGGTTATTGAGGAAAAGAAATGCGCCGTATCTGCCGTCCACAGCTTCGAAACCAGTAGACCGGAAGCTTGGAAAGCAAGGGTAAAATTTGTGAATAGGTTTTTGAGGAAAGGAAACGCGCCGTATCTGTTTTCCACAGCACAGAACCCAATACGCGGGGGCACGGAAAGCAGAGGGTAAAACTTGTGATTGGTTTTCGAGGAAAGAAAATGCGCCGTATCTGTCCTCCAAAGCTTCAAAACCAGTAGACCGGGAGCTTGGAAAGCAGAGGGTAAAATTTGTGATTGGTTTTTGAGGAAAAGAAATGCGCCGTGTCTGCCTTCCACAGCTTCGAAATCAATAGACCGGGAGCTTGGAAGGAAGATGGTTAAATTTGTGAATAGGTTCTTTGAGGAAAGGAAATGCACCGTATCTGTTTTCCACAGCCCCAAAACCAATACGCTATGGCTCGGAAAGCGGGGGATAAACTTTGTTCAATAGTTTATGAGGAAATGAAATGCGCTGTATCTGTCTTCCACAGCTTCGAAATCAGTAGACCGGGAGCTTGGAAAAGAGACGGTAAAATTTGTGGATTGGTTTTTGAGGAAAGGAATTGCGCCGTGTCTGCCTTCCACAGCTTCGAAACCAGTAGACCGGGAGCTTGGAAAGCCAAGGGTAAAATATGTGAATCGGTTTTTGAGGAAAGGAAATTCACTGTATCTGTTTTCCACAGCCCCAAGACCAATACGCGGGGGCTCGGAAAGCAGAGGGTAAAATTTGTGTTTGGTTTTTGAGGAAATGAAATTCGCCGTATCTGCCTTCCACAGCTTCGAAACCAATACGCGGGGGCTCGGAAAGCCGAGGGTAAAATTTGTGATTGTTTATTGAGGACAGGAAATGCGCTGTATCTGCCTCCACAGCTTCGAAACCAGTAGACCGGGGACTTGGAAAGCAGAGGGTAAAATTTGTGCATTGGTTTTTGAGGAAAAGAAATGCGCCGTATCTGCCTTCCACAGCTTCGAAACCAGTAGACCGGGGGCTTGGAAAAGAGACGGTAAAATTTGTGCATTGGTTTTTGAGGAAAGGAAATGCGCCGTATCTGCCCTCCACAGCTTCGAAACGAGTAAACCAGGAGCTTGGAAAGCAAAGGATAAAATTTGTGAATAGAATTTTGAGGAAAGGAAATCAACTGTATCTGTTTTCCACAGCCCCGAAACTAATACGCGGGGGCTCGTAAAGGAGAGGGCAAAATTTTTGATTGGTTTTTGAGGAAGGGAAATGCGCCGTATCTGTTTTCCACAGCTCCGAAACCAATACACGGGGGCTCGGAAAGCAGAAGATATAATTGGTGAATAGGGTTTTTGAGAAAGGAAATGCGCCGTATCTGTTTTCCGCAGCCCAGAAACCAATACGCGGAGGTACGGAAAGCAGAGGGTAAAAGTTGTGATTGGTTTTTGAGGAAAGGAAATGCGCTGTATCCGTCCTCCGAAGCTTCGAAACCAGTAGACCGGGAGCTTGGAAATCAAAGGGTAAACTTTGTGAATAGGTTTTTGAGGAAAGGAAATGCACCGTATCTGTTTTCCGCAGCCCCGAAACCAATAAGCAGGGGCTCAAAAATCAGAGGGTAAAATTAGTTCATTGGTTTATGAGGAAATGAAAACCGCCGTATCAGCCTTCCGCAGCTTCGAAATCAGTAGACCGGGGGCTTGGAAAGCAGAGGGTAAAATTTGTGCTTTGGTGTTTGAGGAAAGGAAATGCGCCGTATCTGAATTCCACAGCTTCGAAACAAGTAGACGGGGGCTTGGAAAGCAGAGGGTAAAATTTGTGTATTGGTTTTTGAGGAAAAGAAATGCGCCGTATCCGCCTTCCACAGCTTCGAAACCAGTAGACTGGGAGCTTGGAAACCAAAGGGTAAAATTTGTGAATAGGTTTTTCAGGAAGGGAAATGCACCGTATCTGTCCACCAAAGCTTCGAAAGCAGTAGACCGGAAGCTTGGAAAGCAAAGGGTAAAATATGTGAATCGGTTTTTGAGGAAAGTAAATTCACTGTATCTGTTTTCCCCAGCCCCGAGACCAATACGCGGGGGCTCGGAAAGCAAGGGTAAAATTTGTGATTGGTTTTTGAGGAAAGAAAATGCGAAGTATGTTTACCACAGCTCCGAAACCAATACGCGGGGGCTCGGAAAGCTGAGGGTAAAATTTTTTCATTGGTTTTTGAGGAAAAGACACGCGCCGTATCTGCCTTCCTCAGCTTCGAAACCAGTAGACCAGGGGCTTGGAAAGCAAAGGGTAAAATTTGTGAATAGGTGTTTGAGGAAGGTAAATGCGCCGTATCTGTTTTCCACAGCTCCGAAACCAATACTCGGGGGCTCGGAAAGCAGAGGGTAAACTTTGTTCATTGGTTTATGAGGAAATGAAATGCGCCGTATCAGCCTTCCGCAGCTTTGAAATCAGTAGACCGGGCGCTTGGAAAGCAGAGGGTAAAATTTGTGCTTTGGGGTTTGAGGAAAGGAAATGCGCCATATCTCCCTTCCACAGCTTCGAAACCAGTAGACCGGGGGCTTGGAATGCAGAGGGTAAAATTTGTGCATTGGTTATTGAGGAAAAGAAATGCGCCGTATCTGCCGTCCACAGCTTCGAAACCAGTAGACCGGAAGCTTGGAAAGCAAAGGGTAAAATTTGTGAATAGGTTTTTGAGGAAAGGAAACGCGCCGTATCTGTTTTCCACAGCACAGAACCCAATACGCGGGGGCACGGAAAGCAGAGGGTAAAACTTGTGATTGGATTTCGAGGAAAGAAAATGCGCCGTATCTGTCCTCCAAAGCTTCAAAACCAGTAGACCGGGAGCTTGGAAAGCAGAGGGTAAAATTTGTGATTGGTTTTTGAGGAAAAGAAATGCGCCGTGTCTGCCTTCCACAGCTTCGAAATCAATAGACCGGGAGCTTGGAAGGAAGAGGGTTAAATTTGTGAATAGGTTCTTTGAGGAAAGGAAATGCACCGTATCTGTTTTCCACAGCCCCAAAACCAATACGCTATGGCTCGGAAAGCGGGGGATAAACTTTGTTCAATAGTTTATGAGGAAATGAAATGCGCCGTATCTGTCTTCCACAGCTTCGAAATCAGTAGACCGGGGGCTTGGAAGGAAGAGGGTTAAATTTCTGAATAGGTTCTTTGAGGAAAGGAAATGCACCGTATCTGTTTTCCACAGCCCCAAAACCAATACGCTATGGCTCGGAAAGTTGGAGGTAAACTTTGTTCAATACTTTATGAGGAAATGAAATGCGCTGTATCTGTCTTCCACAGCTTCGAAATCAGTAGACCGGGAGCTTGGAAAAGAGACGGTAAAATTTGTGGATTGGTTTTTGAGGAAAGGAATTGCGCCGTGTCTGCCTTCCACAGCTTCGAAACCAGTAGACCGGGAGCTTGGAAAGCCAAGGGTAAAATATGTGAATCGGTTTTTGAGGAAAGGAAATTCACTGTATCTGTTTTCCACAGCCCCGAGACCAATACGAGGGGGCTCGGAAAGCAGAGGGTAAAATTTGTGTTTGGTTTTTGAGGAAATGAAATTCGCCGTATCTGCCTTCCACAGCTTCGAAACCAATACGCGGGGGCTCGGAAAGCCGAGGGTAAAATTTGTGATTGTTTATTGAGGACAGGAAATGCGCTGTATCTGCCTCCACAGCTTCGAAACCAGTAGACCGGGGACTTGGAAAGCAGAGGGTAAAATTTGTGCATTGGTTTTTGAGGAAAAGAAATGCGCCGTATCTGCCTTCCACAGCTTCGAAACCAGTAGACCGGGGGCTTGGAAAAGAGACGGTAAAATTTGTGCATTGGTTTTTGAGGAAAGGAAATGCGCCGTATCTGCCCTCCACAGCTTCGAAACGAGTAAACCAGGAGCTTGGAAAGCAAAGGATAAAATTTGTGAATAGAATTTTGAGGAAAGGAAATCAACTGTATCTGTTTTCCACAGCCCCGAAACTAATACGCGGGGGCTCGTAAAGGAGAGGGCAAAATTTTTGATTGGTTTTTGAGGAAGGGAAATGCGCCATATCTGTTTTCCACAGCTCCGAAACCAATACACGGGGGCTCGGAAAGCAGAGGATATAATTGGTGAATAGGGTTTTTGAGAAAGGAAATGCGCCGTATCTGTTTTCCGCAGCCCAGAAACCAATACGCGGAGGTACGGAAAGCAGAGGGTAAAATTTGTGATTGGTTTTTGAGGAAAGGAAATGCGCCGTATCTATCCTCCGAAGCTTCGAAACCAGTAGACCGGGAGCTTGGAAATCAAAGGGTAAACTTTGTGAATAGTTTTTGAGGAAAGGAAATGCACCGTATCTGTTTTCCGCAGCCACGAAACCAATAAGCAGGGGCTAAAAAATCAGAGGGTAAAATTAGTTCATTGGTTTATGAGGAAATGAAAACCGCCGTATCAGCCTTCCGCAGCTTCGAAATCAGTAGACTGGGGGCTTGGAAAGCAGAGGGTAAAATTTGTGCTTTGGTGTTTGAGGAAAGGAAATGCTCCGTATCTGAATTCCACAGCTTCGAAGCAAGTAGACGGGGGCTTGGAAAGCAGAGGGTAAAATTTGTGTATTGGTTTTTGAGGAAAAGAAATGCGCCGTATCCGCCTTCCACAGCTTCGAAACCAGTAGACCGGGAGCTTGGAAACCAAAGGGTAAAATTTGTGAATAGGTTTTTGAGGAAGGAAAATGCACCGTATCTGTCCACCAAAGCTTCGAAAGCAGGCGACCGGAAGCTTGGAAAGCAAAGGGTAAAATATGTGAATCGGTTTTTGAGGAAAGTAAATTCACTGTATCTGTTTTCCCCAGCCCCGAGACCAATACGCGGGGGCTCGGAAAGCAAGGGTAAAATTTGTGATTGGTTTTTGAGGAAAGAAAATGCGAAGTATGTTTACCACAGCTCCGAAACCAATACGCGGGGGCTCGAAAAGCTCAGGGTAAAATTTTTTCATTGGTTTTTGAGGAAAAGAAACGCGCCGTATCTGCCTTCCTCAGCTTCGAAACCAGTAGACCAGGGGCTTGGAAAGCAAAGGGTAAAATTTGTGAATAGGTGTTTGAGGAAGGTAAATGCGCCGTATCTGTTTTCCACAGCTCCGAAACCAATACTCGGGGGCTCGGAAAGCAGAGGGTAAACTTTGTTCATTGGTTTATGAGGAAATGAAATGCGCCGTATCAGCCTTCCGCAGCTTTGAAATCAGTAGACCGGGCGCTTGGAAAGCAGAGGGTAAAATTTGTGCTTTGGGGTTTGAGGAAAGGAAATGCGCCATATCTCCCTTCCACAGCTTCGAAACCAGTAGACCGGGGGCTTGGAATTCAGAGGGTAAAAGTTGTGCATTGGTTATTGAGGAAAGGAAACGCGCCGTATCTGTTTTCCACAGCACAGAACCCAATACGCGGGGGCACGGAAAGCAGAGGGTAAAACTTGTGATTGGTTTTCGAGGAAAGAAAATGCGCCGTATCTGAACCTCCAAAGCTTCGAAACCAGTAGACCGGGAGCTTGGAAAGCAGAGGGTAAAATTTGTGATTGGTTTGTGAGGAAAAGAAATGCGCCGTCTCTGCCTTCCACAGCTTCGAAATCAGTAGACCGGGAGCTTGGAAGGAAGAGGGTTAAATTTGTGAATAGGTTTTTTGAGGAAAGGAAATGCACCGTATCTGTTTTCCACAGCCCCAAAACCAATACGCTATGGCTCGGAAAGCAGGGGGTAAACTTTGTTCAATAGTTTATGAGGAAATGAAATGCGCCGTATCTGTCTTCCACAGCTTCGAAATCAGTAGACCGGGGGCTTGGAAAAGAGACGGTAAAATTTGTGGATTGCTTTTGAGGAAAGGAATCGCGCCGTGTCTGCCTTCCACAGCTTCGAAACCAGTAGACCGGGAGCTTGGAAAGCCAAGGGTAAAATATGTGAATCGGTTTTTGAGGAAAGGAAATTCACTGTATCTGTTTTCCAGAGCCCCAAGACCAATACGCGGGGGCTCGGAAAGCAGAGGGTAAAATTTGTGTTTGGTTTTTGAGGAAATGAAATTCGCCGTATCTGCCTTCCACAGCTTCGAAACCAATACGCGGGGGCTCAAAGCAGAGGATAAAATTTGTGATTGTTTTTTGAGGACAGCAAATGCGCTGTATCTGCCTCCACAGCTTCGAAACCAGTAGACCGGGGACTTGGAAAGCAGAGGGTAAAATTTGTGCATTGGTTTTTGAGGAAAAGAAATGCGCCGTATCTGCCTTCCACAGCTTCGAAACCAGTAGACCGGGGGCTTGGAAAAGAGACGGTAAAATTTGTGCATTGGTTTTTGAGGAAAGGAAATGCGCCGTATCTGTCCTCCGAAGCTTCGAAACCAGTAGACCGGGAGCTTGGAAATCAAAGGGTAAACTTTGTGAATAGGTTTTTGAGGAAAGGAAATGCACCGTATCTGTTTTCCGCAGCCATGAAACCAATAAGCAGGGGCTCAGAAATCAGAGGGTAAAATTAGTTCATTGGTTTATGAGGAAATGAAAACCGCCGTATCAGCCTTCCGCAGCTTCGAAATCAGTAGACCGGGGGCTTGGAAAGCAGAGGGTAAAATTTGTGCTTTGGTGTTTGAGGAAAGGAAATGCGCCGTATCTGAATTCCACAGCTTGGAAACAAGTAGACGGGGGCTTGGAAAGCAGAGGGTAAAATTTGTGTATTGGTTTTTGAGGAAAAGAAATGCGCCGTATCCGCCTTCCACAGCTTCGAAACCAGTAGACCGGGAGCTTGGAAACCAAAGGGTAAAATTTGTGCATAAGTTTTTGAGGAAGGGAAATGCGCCGTATCTGTCCACCAAAGCTTCGAAAGCAGTAGAGCGGAAGCTTGGAAAGCAAATGGTAAAATATGTGAATCGGTTTTTGAGGAAAGGAAATTCACTGTATCTGTTTTCCACAGCCCCGAGACCAATACGCGGGGGCTCGGAAAGCAAGGGTAAAATTTGTGATTGGTTTTTGAGGAAAGAAAATGCGAAGTATGTTTACCACAGCTCCGAAACCAATACGCGGGGGCTCGGAAAGCTGAGGGTAAAATTTTTTCATTGGTTTTTGAGGAAAAGAAACGCGCCGTATCTGCCTTCCTCAGCTTCGAAACCAGTAGACCAGGGGCTTGGAAAGCAAAGGGTAAAATTTGTGAATAGGATTTTGAGGAAGGGAAATGCGCCGTATCTGTTTTCCACAGCCCCGAGACCAATACGCGGGGGCTCGGAAAGCAGATGGTAAAATTTGTGTTTGTTTTTTGAGGAAATGAAATTCGCCGTATCAGCCTTCCACAGCTTCGAAACCAATACGCGGGGGCTCGGAAAGCAGAGGGTAAAATTTGTGATTGTTTTTTGAGGAAAGGAAATGCACTGTATCTGTTTTCCACAGCCCGAAACCAATACGCGGGGGCTCGGAAAGCAGAGGGTAAAATTTGTGCTTTGGGGTTTGAGGAAAGGAAATGCGCCATATCTCCCTTCCACAGCTTCGAAAGCAGTAGACCGGGGCCTTGGAATGCAGAGGGTAAAATTTGTGCATTGGTTATTGAGGAAAAGAATTGCGCCGTATCTGCCTTCCACAGCTTCGAAACCAGTAGACCGGAAGCTTGGAAAGCAAAGGGTAAAATTTGTGAATAGGTTTTTGAGGAAAGGAAACGCGCCGTATCTGTTTTACACAGCACAGAACCCAATACGCGGGGGCACGGAAAGCAGAGGGTAAAACTTGTGATTGGTTTTCGAGGAAAGAAAATGCGCCGTATCTGTCCTCCAAAGCTTCGAAACCAGTAGGCCGGGAGCTTGGAAAGCAGAGGGTAAAATTTGTGTTTGGTTTTTGAGGAAAAGAAATGCGCCGTGTCTGCCTTCCACAGCTTCGAAATCAGTAGACCGGGAGCTTGGAAGGAAGAGGGTTAAATTTGTAAATAGGTAAAATTAGTTCATTGGTTTATGAGGAAGTGAAATGCGCCGTATCTGCCTTCCACAGCTTCGAAATTAGTAGACCGGGGGCTTGGAAAACAGACGGTAAAATTTGTTCATTAGTTTTTTAGGAAAGGAAATGCGCTGTATCTGCCTTCCACGGCTTCGAAACCAGCAGAGGGTAAAATTAGTGCATTGGTTTCTGAGGAAAGAAAATGCGCCGTATCAGTCCTACAAAGCTTCGAAACCAGGAGACCGGGATCTTGGAAAGCAAAGGGTAAAATTTGTGAATAGGATTTTGAGGAAAGTAAATGCACTGTATCTGTTTTCCACAGCCCCGAAACCAATACGCGGAGGCTCGTAAAGCAGAAGGTAAAATTTGTGACTGGTTTTTGAGGAAGGGAAATGCGCCGTATCTGTTTTCCACAGCTCCGAAACCGATACGCGGGGCTCGGAAAGCAGAGGGTATAATTTGTAAATAGGTTTTCGAGGATAGGAAATGCGCCGTATCTGTCCTCCAAAGTGTCGAAACCAGTAGACCGGGAGCTTGGAAATCAAAGTTTAAAATTTTTGAATAGGTTTTTGAGGAAGGGAAATGCGCCGCATCTCCCAGATTTGAAACCAGTAGACCGGGGACTTGGAAAGCTGAGGGTGAAATTTGTGCATTGGTTTTTTAGGAAAATAAATGCGCCGTATCTGTCTTCCACAGCTTCGAAACCAGTAGACAGGGGGCTCGGGAAGCAAAAGGTAAAATTGGAAATTGGTTTTTGCGAAAAGAAAACGCGCCGTATCTGTCCTCCAAAGCTTCGAAACCAGTAGACCGGGAGCTTGGAAAGCAAAGGGTCAAATTTCTGAATAGGTTTTTGAGGAAGGGAAATGCGCCGTATCTGTTTTCCACAGCTCCGAAACCAATACTCGGGGGCTCGGAAAGCAGAGGGTAAACTTTGTTCATTGGTTTATGAGGAAATGAAATGCGGCGTATCAGCCTTCCGCAGCTTCGAAATCAGTAGACCGGGGGCTTGGAAAGCAGAGGGTAAAATTTGTGAATAGGTTTTTGAGGAAGGGAAATGCGCCGTATCTGTCCACCAAAGCTTCAAAAGCAGCAGACCGGAAGCTTGGAAAGCAAAGGGTAAAATATGTGAATCGGTTTTTGAGGAAAGGAAATTCACTGTATCTGTTTTCCACAGCCCCGAGACCAATACGCGGAGGCTCGGAAAGCAAGGGTAAAATTTGTGATTGGTTTTTGAGGAAAGAAAATGCGAAGTATGTTTACCACAGCTCCGAAACCAATACGTGGGGGCTCGGAAAGCTGAGGGTAAAATTTTTTCATTGGTTTTTGAGGAAAAGAAACGCGCCGTATCTGCCTTCCTCAGCTTCGAAACCAGTAGACCAGGGGCTTGCAAAGCAAAGGGTAAAATTTGTGAATAGGTTTTTGATAAAGGGAAATGCGCCGTATCTGTTTTCCACAGCTCCGAAACCAATACGCGGGGGCACGGAAAGCAGAGGGTAAAACTTGTGATTGGTTTTCGAGGAAAGAAAATGCGCCGTATCTGTCCTCCAAAGCTTCGAAACCAGTAGACCGGGAGCTTGGAAAGCAGAGGGTATAATTTGTGATTGGTTTTTGAGGAAAAAAAATGCGCCGTGTCTGCCTTCCACAGCTTCGAAATCAGTAGACCGGGAGCTTGGAAGGAAGAGGGTTAAATTTGTGACTAGGTTTTTTGAGGAAAGGAAATGCACCGTATCTGTTTTCCACAGCCCCAAAACCAATAAGCTATGGCTCGGAAAGCGGGGGGTAAACTTTGTTCAATAGTTTATGAGGAAATGAAATGCGCCGTATCTGTCTTCCACAGCTTCGAAATCAGTAGACCGGGGGCTTGGAAAAGAAAGAAACGGGCGGTGGCGGCGGCGGCGGCGGTGGAAGGACGCTCCCCTTATCTATATTTTTTTTCCTGCCTACCCAGACTTCCCCTGCAACTGCTGCCCTAGCTGCAACACTGTGCCCTGCTTGACGTCATCCAACCCGTGATCCACCCACCAAGTGTTGTCGCGTTTCCTGTGCCGGAATTACAGCTGGACACACGGGCGGCGGCGGCGGTGGCGAAAGGACGCTTGGCTTATCTGCTCTTTTTTGCTTATCCAGGTTGGTAAAATTCACTTAATCGCTGCTTAACGCTGCGTTACTGCTACCGCCGTTGCCACCGTGTTCCGTGCTTTGCTCATTGGTATGTGCTCTATATATCTTTGCTGTACTGTGTGATACCTCGGGCTTCTGGTCCACGAGTCATGGCAGACACTTGCCAGTCCTGCAATGAGTCCCTGCCAGATGACGGCCAATTCCTGATGTGCAGCGAATGTGAGTCCTCCTATCATATTGGTAGTTGTTCTGGCTGGTCGGAGTCAACATTTAAGGCCAAAGGAGAGAGCGGCCGCAGAGCATGGCGATGCGTGGCATGCCGTCCATCTAAAGCTAAAAGTGGGGAAAAAGGGAACATGGACTCTGAGCTAACTGTTTGCCTGGCAGATATAACTCGAAGGCTTGATGCTCTAGCAGGATTGCCTGCTCAGGTTGGGGAAATTAAGGACTCCATCGAGTTATTGTCCCAGAAGTACGACGATATCCTGAATCGACAAGTTAAACAAGAGAAAGACATTAGTAACTTGAACAGACGTGTAGACAAATTAGAGGCTGTATGTACTTCAAGTGACGTTCACCAACTGAAAGCGACTGTCAATGATTTGGAATTTCGTAGCAGGAAATTGAACGTAGAAGTTCATGGCATCCAAGCTACGCCAAATGAGGACTTGATGTGCAAGTTGAATGCTGTGGCTAAGACTGTTAACCTGCCAGAGCTGACGGCAAATGACATTGGCGCTATTCACAGGCTTCCTTCCAAACCAAACAAAACGCCTGGAATTCTTGTTAGGTTTGCCCAGCAGTCAACTCGAGATAAATGGCTGGAAAAGCGTAAAGCCCTCCGAAATGGTTCATCTGGAGTCTCGATTACTGAAAACATGACACACCAAAACAGAGAGCTGCTCCGTCGCGCTAAGGAATGGGCAGAGGACAACGACTACCGATTTTCATGGCACTGCAATGGCAAGATCCTGGTGAGGAAGAGAGAAGGTGATAGCGCCGTTGTCATTCGTTGCGTGGCTGACCTTGATAAGCTGTGACATAGTTCAACCTGAAAAAGCCTTCCGTTTATCTCGGTTTTTGCTCCGATCATGCTTGATCCTTCGACTGCGCAGGTAGACGTTGCAAACCTTAAATACTTTTGCGATGCTAGTTTTTAGAATTGTCTTAGTTGTGTTCATTTTAACTTGAGGTCTGGCAGAAATAAGCAGGATGCACTTGACTATTTTTTCGGCGAAGCGCAAATACGCTTTAATGTCATGATGTTTTCAGAAACATGGTTTGCCTCGGAAGAGGATGTGTTTACACCTCCGACGTATAAATCTTATTACATGAACCGCACAGGCAAAAGGGGTGGTGGCGTAGCAATGCTAATCTCTAACTCGATGGATTCTGAACTAATGTCAGAATTCAGCTGTATCACTCCTTTTTACGAAACGCTTGCCATTAGATGTGGTACTTCTGTTTTTTGTGTTTGTTATCGCCCGCCTTCAAATGACGTTCGTCTGTTCTTGCCTTTTTTAGACTCTTTCTTAGAATTTGTCAGTGAAAGAAAATATACATTAATTCTAGGTGGTGATCTGAACATTGACATGTTACAGAATAGCAGGGTTAAATTAGAACTAGAATCATTATTAAGCTCTCACTACTGTCAAAACTTTATAACGTCTCCTACACGAATAACTACACAATCAACTACACTTTTAGATCTGTTTGTCACCAATATTGATCCTTCCCTTGTTAGAGCTGGCACTTTGATTTACGATATCAGCGACCACTTGCCTATATTTATGTTTGTCAGTCAAGTCGTTAACACGCCTACACCAATGCGCTCTGAATTTTCATACAGACGCATGACTCCTGATACGCTCTCCGCTTTTAGAGACTGCTTAAGCAGAGAAAACTGGAACGATGTGTTCGCAGTGAGCGATCCTAACTTAGCGTATGAGTTATTTATGAGCAAGTTCTCTAAGGTATACCTTGCGTGTTTTCCTATCAAGACGTTTCGAATTTGTAAGAAAAGTAGGAAGCCTTGGATGGATAAAGAGTGCCTCAAGCTTATTAAAAAACGGGACCAGTTGTTTAAGGCATTTATAGAGAGTAAGTCCCTTGAAGCCCTCAAAGTGTTCAAGAAGTACAGGAATTCAGTCACAAAACATCTTCGTAATGCAAAAAAGCAATATTACTCTAACCTGTTCGAAGCAACACAAGGACGCACAAACAACGTTTGGAAGGCACTAAACACTGTATTTGGTAATGATTCAGAAGCGGTAACCACAATCGTAAAAGATGGCATAGAACTTCAAGGCACTAAGTTAGCTGACGCATTTAATGACTTCTTTTTATCAATCGGTGGTGCTACCAGTAGAAACCCTGATTTAATATATATGAAGGAGCGAAGTAATCCAACTATATTTTTAGACCCAGTCACTAATAGTGAGCTTGTAGCGACATTTTTAACCCTAAGCAATAGTAGAGCTGCTGACGCGGACGATATTCAAGTGAAACCTGTAAAATTTGCCATTGATGTATTAGCACCTTGTCTTACCCACATTTTTAATATGTGTTTGTCCACAGGATGCTTTCCTCAAAAAATGCAGCGAGCAAAAGTGACAGTTGTGTTTAAGAAGGGAAATAGAAATGACATGTCAAACTACCGCCCCATATCCGTTTTACCTGTATTCTCCAAAGGTTTAGAGAAAATAATTCTGAAACGCTTGACCTCTTTCACTGAACGTTACAACTTAATAACGTCTGCTCAGTTCGGCTTCCGCAGGAACAAATCTACGGAACTCGCACTGCTGGCCCAAAAGGAGTTCATTCTCGAAAACTTTGAGTGTAAAAATATGGCACTTGGGCTGTTTCTGGACTTTTCCAAAGCCTTTGACCTCATTAATCATGAAATTCTCCTTCAAAAACTCGATCACTACGGCATAAGAGGCATTTCGCATCAATTAATATCGTCTTACTTACAATACCGTACTCAGTTTGTCGTCATTGAAGGAAAACACTCCACATCAAAGTCAATCAAAACAGGTGTCCCACAGGGAAGCATCCTGGGACCATTTCTTTTCATTCTTTATATTAACGAGAGAGTTCGCGTTGATGCAACGGCACATTACATAATCTATGCTGACGACACAAGTTTATTCTTTTCAGGCAAATCGTGTGTTGATCTAGGTATCCGAGCGAATAGAACGTTGTCCGAGATTAATGCCTGGGCTCAAATTAACTGCCTAAAGCTAAACATTAATAAAACGAAGGCTATTTTATTTCACCCCCGACACACACATGTCCAGCGACCTTCCATTTTTTTAAATAACACTGAAATTGAAGTGGTAAGGAGCTTTAAATCACTGGGCGTGTATTTCTCAGAAAACATGACATGGGATGATCACGTAAACTATATCGTTGGTAAGCTATCCAGGACAGCTGGCGTTATGCGCCGTTACTGCTACAATTTTCCCATACCTGTTAACATGCTCATATATAACTCTTTATTTTCCTCTTTATTAAATTACGCGTTTTCTGTATGGGCAACAACAACAGCTGGAAACATTAGCAAACTTACTGTCTTGCAAAAAAGGGCTTTACGCCTCGCCTGTAAAGTTCCACATCGCTTCCACACAGCAGGCCTATTCAAGAAGTACCACATAATACAAGTTTCATCGATGAACGATCACAGACTGTGCCGCTTATATAAACTCAGTTTAATAAAAAATAATGATGCCATCACTAGCCTAGCAAGGCTAGAGAAAAACATTTCTGCTTATAATGTGCGTCATCCTGAGATGTGGTATGTTCCAAAATGCAGAACCAATTATGGAAATCAAATGATAAAATTTAAATTGCCTACACTTCTGAATCACATGATAAAGGATGCTAACATTGACATATCAGATATAACACCAAAAGAACTGCGTTTATTGTTTGTATAATGTTGTGATATGATTTTCTAGTTCTTCTTGCCTGTTTTATACTAACTTTTTCAACGATGTTGCCATATCCGACTGTGTTCTCTTGCCGCACGCTTCTGTCCTACCCCGTGTGTTGGGGGGTCAGGGCTTTTCAAGCTGTTCACACAGCTTTTCTCCTGTCCTCCTCGCAGCATCTTTTTGTTGTGGAATAAATTTCAATTCACTTCAATTAAAAAAAAAATTTGTGGATTGGTTTTTGAGGAAAGGAATTGCGCCGTGTCTGCCTTCCACAGCTTCGAAACCAGTAGACCGGGAGCTTGGAAAGCCAAGGGTAAAATATGTGAATCGGTTTTTGAGGAAAGGAAATTCACTGTATCTGTTTTCCACAGCCCCGAGACCAATACGCGGGGGCTCGAAAAGCAGAGGGTAAAATTTGTGTTTGGTTTTTGGGGAAATGAATTTCGCCGTATCTGCCTTCCACAGCTTCGAAACCAATACGCGGGGGCTCGAAAAAGAGAGGGTAAAATTTGTGATTGTTTTTTGAGGACAGGAAACGCGCTGTATCTGCCTCCACAGCTTCGAAACCAGTAGACCGGGGACTTGGAAAGCAGAGGGTAAAATTTGTGCATTGGTTTTTGAGGAAAAGTAATGCGCCGTATCTGCCTTCCACAGCTTCGAAACCAGTGGACCGGGGGCTTGGAAAAGAGACGGTAAAATTTGTGCATTGGTTTTTGAGGAAAGGAAATGCGCCGTATCTGCCCTCCACAGCTTCGAAACGAGTAAACCAGGAGCTTGGAAAGCAAAGGATAAAATTTGTGAATAGAATTTTGAGCAAAGGAAATCCACTGTATCTGTTTTCCACAGCCCCGAAACCAATACGCGGGGGCTCGTAAAGCAGAGGGCAAAATTTTTGATTGGTTTTTGAGGAAGGGAAATGCGCCGTATCTGTTTTCCACAGCTCCGAAACCAATACGCGGGGGCTCGGAAAGCAGAGGATATAATTGGTGAATAGGTTTTTGAGGAAAGGAAATGCGCCGTATCTGTCCTCCGAAGCTTCGAAACCAGTAGACCGGGAGCTTGGAAATCAAAGGGTAAACTTTGTGAATAGGTTTTTGAGGAAAGGAAATGCGCCGTATCTGTTTTCCGCAGCCCAGAGACCAATACGCGGGGGCTCGGAAAGCAAGGGTAAAATTTGTGATTGGTTTTTGAGGAAAGAAAATGCGAAGTATGTTTACCACAGCTCCGAAACCAATACTCGGGGGCTCGGAAAGCAGAGGGTAAACTTTGTTCATTAATTTATGAGGAAATGAAATGTGCCTTATCTGCCTTCCGCAGCTTTGAAATCAGTAGACCGGGGGCTTGGAATGCAGAGGGTAAAATTTGTGCTTTGGTGTTTGAGGAAAGGAAATGCGCCGTATCTGAATTCCACAGCTTCGACACAAGTAGACGGGGGCTTGGAAAGCAGAGGGTAAAATTTGTGTATTGGTTTTTGAGGAAAAGAAATGCGCCGTATCCGCCTTCCACAGCTTCGAAACCAGTAGACCGGAAGCTTGGAAACCAAAGGGTAAAATTTGTGAATAGGTTTTTGAGGAAGGGAAATGCACAATATCTGTCCACCAAAGCTTCGAAAGCAGTAGACCGGAAGCTCGGAAAGCAAGGATAAAATTTGTGATTGGTTTTTGAGGAAAGAAAATGCGAAGTATGTTTCCCACAGCTCCGAAACCAATACGCGGGGGCTCGGAAAGCTGAGGGTAAAATTTTTTCATTGGTTTTTGAGGAAAAGACACGCGCCGTATCTGCCTTCCTCAGCTTCGAAACCAGTAGACCAGGGGCTTGGAAAGCAAAGGGTAAAATTTGTGAATAGGTTTTTGAGGAAGGGAAATGCGCCGTATCTGTTTTCCACAGCTCCGAAACCAATACTCGGGGGCTCGGAAAGCAGAGGGTAAACTTTGTTCATTGGTTTATAAGGAACTGAAATGCGCCGTATCTGCCTCCCGCAGCTCTGAAATCAGTAGACCGGGGGCTTGGAAAGCAGAGGGTAAAATTTGTGCTTTGGGGTTTGAGGAAAGGAAATGCGCCGTATCTCCCTTCCACAGCTACGAAACCAGTAGACCGGGGGCTTGGAATACAGAGGGTAAAATTGGTGCATTGGTTATTGAGGAAAAGAAATGCGCCGTATCTGCCTTCCACAGCTTCGAAACCAGTAGACCGGAAGCTTGGAAAGCAAAGGGTAAAATTTGTGAATAGGTTTTTGAGGACGGGAAATGCGCCGTATCTGTTTTCCACAGCTCCGAAACCAATACTCGGGGGCTCGGAAAGCAGAGGGTAAACTTTGTTCATTCGTTTATGAGGAAATGAAATGCGCCGTATCTGCCTTCCGCAGCTTTGAAATCAGTAGACCGGGGGCTTGGAAAGCAGAGGGTAAAATTTGTGCTTTGGGGTTTGAGGAAAGGAAATGCGCCGTATCTCCCTTCCACAGCTTCGAAACCAGTAGACCGGGGGCTTGGAATGCAGAGGGTAAAATTTGTGCATTGGTTTTTTAGGAAAATAAATGCGCCGTATCTGTCTTCCACAGCTTCGAAACCAGTAGACAGGGGGCTCGGAAAGCAAAAGGTAAAATTGGAAATTGGTTTTTGAGAAAAGAAAACGCGCCGTATCTGTCTCCAAAGCTTCGAAACCAGTAGACCGGGAGCTTGGAAAGCAAAGGGTCAAATTTCTGAATAGGTTTTTGAGGAAAGGAAATGCACCATATCTGTTTTCCACAGCCCAGAAACTAATGCGCGGGGGCACGGAAAGCAAGGGTAAAATTTGTGATTAGTTTTTGAGGAAAGAAAATGCGCCGTATGTTTACCACAGCTCCGAAACCAATACGCGGGGGCTTTTTTCATTGGCTTTTGAGAAAAAGAAACGCGCCGTATCTGCCTTCCACGGCTTCGAAACCAGTAGACCAGGGCCTTGGAAAGCGAAGGGTAAAATTTGTGAATAGGTTTTTGAGGAAGGGAAATGCGCCGTATCTGTTTTCCACAGCTCCGAAACCACAGCTCCGACGAATCAGCCTTCCGCAGCTTCGAAATCAGTTGACCGGGGGCTTGGAAAGCAGAGGGTAAAATTTGTGAATAGGTTTTTGAGGAAGGGAAATGCGCCGTATCTGTCCACCAAAGCTTCGAAAGCAGCAGACCGGAAGCTTGGAAAGCAAAGGGTAAAATTTGTGCTTTGGTGTTTGAGGAAAGGAAATGCTCCGTATCTGAATTCCACAGCTTCGAAGCAAGTAGACGGGGGCTTGGAAAGCAGAGGGTAAAATTTGTGTATTGGTTTTTGAGGAAAAGAAATGCGCCGTATCCGCCTTCCACAGCTTTGAAACCAGTAGACCGGGAGCTTGGAAACCAAAGGGTAAAATTTGTGAATAGATTTTTGAGGAAGGGAAATGCGCCGTATCTGTCCACCAAAGCTTCGAAAGCAGCAGACCGGAAGCTTGGAAAGCAAAGGGTAAAATATGTGAATCGGTTTTTGAGGAAAGGAAATTCACTGTATCTGTTTTCCACAGCCCCGAGACCAATACGCGGAGGCTCGGAAAGCAAGGGTAAAATTTGTGACTGGTTTTTGAGGAAGGGAAATGCGCCGTATCTGTTTTCCACAGCTCCGAAACCAATACGTGGGGGCTCGGAAAGCTGAGGGTAAAATTTTTTCATTGGTTTTTGAGGAAAAGAAACGCGCCGTAACTGCCTTCCTCAGCTTCGAAACCAGTAGACCAGCTTCGAAATCAGTAGACCGGGGGCTTGGAAAAGAGACGGTGAAATTTGTGGATTGGTTTTTGAGGAAAGGAATTGCGCCGTGTCTGCCTTCCACAGCTTCGAAACCAGTAGACCGGGAGCTTGGAAAGCCAAGGGTAAAATATGTGAATCGGTTTTTGAGGAAAGGAAATTCACTGTATCTGTTTTACACAGCCCCGAGACCAATACGCGGGGGCTCGGAAAGCAGAGGGTAAAATTTGTGATTGTTTTTTGAGGACAGCAAATGCTCTGTATCTGCCTCCACAGCTTCGAAACCAGTAGACCGGGGACTTGGAAAGCAGAGGGTAAAATTTGTGCATTGGTTTTTGAGGAAAAGAAATGCGCCATATCTGCCTTCCACAGCTTCGAAACCAGTAGACCGGGGGCTTGGAAAAGAGACGGTAAAATTTGTGCATTGGTTTTTGAGGAAAGGAAATGCGCCGTATCTGCCCTCCACAGCTTCGAAACGAGTAAACCGGGAGCTTGGAAAGCAAAGGATAAAATTTGTGATAAGAATTTTGAGGAAAGGAAATCAACTGTATCTGTTTTCCACAGCCCCGAAACCAATACGCGGGGGCTCGTAAAGCAGAGGGCAAAATTTTTGATTGGTTTTTGAGGAAGGGAAATGCGCCGTATCTGTTTTCCACAGCTCCGAAACCAATACACGGGGGCTCGGAAAGCAGAGGATATAATTGGTGAATAGGTTTTTGAGGAAAGGAAATGCGCCGTATCTGTTTTCCACAGCCCAGAAACCAATACGCGGAGGTACGGAAAGCAGAGGGTAAAATGTGTGATTGGTTTTTGAGGAAAGGAAATGCGCCGTATCTGTCCTCCGAAGCTTCGAAACCAGTAGACCGGGAGCTTGGAAATCAAAGGGTAAACTTTGTGAATAGGTTTTTGAGGAAAGGAAATGCACTGTATCTGTTTTCCGCAGCCCCGAAACCAATAAGCAGGGGCTCAAAAATCAGAGGGTAAAATTAGTTCATTGTTTATGAGGAAATGAAAACCGCCGTATCAGCCTTCCGCAGCTTCGAAATCAGTAGACCGGGGGCTTGGAAAGCAGAGGGTAAAATTTGTGCTTTGGTGTTTGAGGAAAGGAAATGCGCAGTATCTGAATTCCACAGCTTCGAAACAAGTAGACGGGGGCTTGGAAAGCAGAGGGTAAAATTTGTGTATTGGTTTTTGAGGAAAAGAAGTGCGCCGTATCCGCCTTCCACAGCTTCGAAACCAGTAGACCGGAGCTTGGAAACCAAAGGGTAAAATTTGTGAATAGGTTTTTGAGGAAGGGAAATGCACCGTATCTGTCCACCAAAGCTTCGAAAGCAGTAGACCGGAAGCTTGGAAAGCAAAGGGTAAAATATGTGAATCGGTTTTTGAGGAAAGTAAATTCACTGTATCTGTTTTCCCCAGCCCCGAGACCAATACGCGGGGGCTCGGAAAGCAAGGGTAAAATTTGTGATTGGTTTTTGAGGAAAGAAAATGCGAAGTATGTTTACCACAGCTCCGAAACCAATACGCGGGGGCTCGGAAAGCTGAGGGTAAAATTTTTTCATTGGTTTTTGAGGAAAAGACACGCGCCGCATCTGCCTTCCTCAGCTTCGAAACCAGTAGACCAGGGGCTTGGAAAGCAAAGGGTAAAATTTGTGAATAGGTGTTTGAGGAAGGTAAATGCGCCGTATCTGTTTTCCACAGCTCCGAAACCAATACTCGGGGGCTCGGAAAGCAGAGGGTAAACTTTGTTCATTGGTTTATGAGGAAATGAAATGCGCCGTATCAGCCTTCCGCAGCTTTGAAATCAGTAGACCGGGGGCTTGGAAAGCAGAGGGTAAAATTTGTGCTTTGGGGTTTGAGGAAAGGAAATGCGCCATATCTCCCTTCCACAGCTTCGAAACCAGTAGACCGGGGGCTTGGAATGCAGAGGGTAAAATTTGTGCATTGGTTATTGAGGAAAAGAAATGCGCCGTATCTGCCGTCCACAGCTTTGAAACCAGTAGACCGGAAGCTTGGAAAGCAAAGGTTAAAATTTGTGAATAGGTTTTTGAGGAAAGGAAACGCGCCGTATCTGTTTTCCGCAGCACAGAACCCAATACGCGGGGGCACGGAAAGCAGAGGGTAAAACTTGTGATTGGTTTTCGAGGAAAGAAAATGCGCCGTATCTGTCCTCCAAAGCTTAGAAACCAGTAGAATGGGAGCTTGGAAAGCAGAGGGTAAAATTTGTGATTGGTTTTTGAGGAAAAGAAATGCGCCGTGTATGCCTTCCACAGCTTCGAAATCAGTAGACCGGGAGCTTGGAAGGAAGAGGGTTAAATTTGTGAATAGGTTTTTTTAGGAAAGGAAATGCACCGTATCTGTTTTCCGCAGCCCCAAAACCAATACGCTATGGCTCGGAAAGCGGGGGGTAAACTTTGTTCAATAGTTTATGAGGAAATGAAATGCGCCGTATCTGTCTTCCACAGCTTCGAAATCAGTAGACCGGGGGCTTGGAAAAGAGACGGTAAAATTTGTGGATTGGTTTTTGAGGAAAGGAATTACGCCGTGTCTGCCTTCCACAGCTTCGAAACCAGTAGACCGGGAGCTTGGAAAGCCAAGGGTAAAATATGTGAATCGGTTTTTGAGGAAAGGAAATTCACTGTATCTGTTTTCCACAGCCCCGAGACCAATACGCGGGGGCTCGGAAAGCAGAGGGTAAAATTTGTGTTTGGTTTTTGAGGAAATGAAATTCGCCGTATCTGCCTTCCACAGCTTCGAAACCAATACGCGGGGGCTCGGAAAGCAGAGGGTAAAATTTGTGATTGTTTTTTGAGGACAGCAAATGCGCTGTATCTGCCTCCACAGCTTCGAAACCAGTAGACCGGGGACTTGGAAAGCAGAGGGTAAATTTTGTGCATTGGTTATTGAGGAAAAGAAATGCGCCGTATCTGCCTTCCACAGCTTCGAAACCAGTAGACCGGGGGCTTAGAAAAGAGACGGTAAAATTTGTGCATTGGTTTTTGAGGAAAGGAAATGCGCCGTATCTGCCCTCCACAGCTTCGAAACGAGTAAACCGGGAGCTTGGAAAGCAAAGGATAAAATTTGTGAATAGAATTTTGAGGAAAGGAAATCAACTGTATCTGTTTTCCACAGCCCCGAAACCAATACGCGGGGGCTCGTAAAGCAGAGGGCAAAATTTTTGATTGGTTTTTGAGGAAGGGAAATGCGCCGTATCTGTTTTCCACAGCTCCGAAACCAATACACGGGGGCTCGGAAAGCAGAGGATATAATTGGTGAATAGGTTTTTGAGGAAAGGAAATGCGCCGTATCTGTTTTCCACAGCCCAGAAACCAATACGCGGAGGTACGGAAAGCAGAGGGTAAAATTTGTGATTGGTTTTTGAGGAAAGGAAATGCGCTGTATCCGTCCTCCGAAGCTTCGAAACCAGTAGACCGGGAGCTTGGAAATCAAAGGGTAAACTTTGTGAATAGGTTTTTGAGGAAAGGAAATGCACCGTATCTGTTTTCCGCAGCCCCGAAACCAATAAGCAGGGGCTCAAAAATCAGAGGGTAAAATTAGTTCATTGGTTTATGAGGAAATGAAAACCGCCGTATCAGCCTTCCGCAGCTTCGAAATCAGTAGACCGGGGGCTTGGAAAGCAGAGGGTAAAATTTGTGCTTTGGTGTTTGAGGAAAGGAAATGCGCCGTATCTGAATTCCACAGCTTCGAAACAAGTAGACGGGGGCTTGGAAAGCAGAGGGTAAAATTTGTGTATTGGTTTTTGAGGAAAAGAAATGCGCCGTATCCGCCTTCCACAGCTTCGAAACCAGTAGACCGGGAGCTTGGAAACCAAAGGGTAAAATTTGTGAATAGGTTTTTGAGGAAGGGAAATGCACCGTATCTGTCCACCAAAGCTTCGAAAGCAGTAGACCGGAAGCTTGGAAAGCAAAGGGTAAAATATGTGAATCGGTTTTTGAGGACAGTAAATTCACTGTATCTGTTTTCCCCAGCCCCGAGACCAATACGCGGGGGCTCGGAAAGCAAGGGTAAAATTTGTGATTGGTTTTTGAGGAAAGAAAATGCGAAGTATGTTTACCACAGCTCCGAAACCAATACGCGGGGGCTCGGAAAGCTGAGGGTAAAATTTTTTCATTGGTTTTTGAGGAAAAGTCACGCGCCGTATCTGCCTTCCTCAGCTTCGAAACCAGTAGACCAGGGGCTTGGAAAGCAAAGGGTAAAATTTGTGAATAGGTGTTTGAGGAAGGTAAATGCGCCGTATCTGTTTTCCACAGCTCCGAAACCAATACTCGGGGGCTCGGAAAGCAGAGGGTAAACTTTGTTCATTGGTTTATGAGGAAATGAAATGCGCCGTATCAGCCTTCCGCAGCTTTGAAATCAGTAGACCGGGCGCTTGGAAAGCAGAGGGTAAAATTTGTGCTTTGGGGTTTGAGGAAAGGAAATGCGCCATATCTCCCTTCCACAGCTTCGAAACCAGTAGACCGGGGGCTTGGAATGCAGAGGGTAAAATTTGTGCATTGGTTATTGAGGAAAAGAAATGCGCCGTATCTGCCGTCCACAGCTTCGAAACCAGTAGACCGGAAGCTTGGAAAGCAAAGGGTAAAATTTGTGAATAGGTTTTTGAGGAAAGGAAACGCGCCGTATCTGTTTTCCACAGCACAGAACCCAATACGCGGGGGCACGGAAAGCAGAGGGTAAAACTTGTGATTGGTTTTCGAGGAAAGAAAATGCGCCGTATCTGTCCTCCAAAGCTTAGAAACCAGTAGACCGGGAGCTTGGAAAGCAGAGGGTAAAATTTGTGATTGGTTTTTGAGGAAAAGAAATGCGCCGTGTCTGCCTTCCACAGCTTCGAAATCAATAGACCGGGAGCTTGGAAGGAAGAGGGTTAAATTTGTGAATAGGTTCTTTGAGGAAAGGAAATGCACCGTATCTGTTTTCCACAGCCGCAAAACCAATACGCTATGGCTCGGAAAGCGGGGGATAAACTTTGTTCAATAGTTTATGAGGAAATGAAATGCGCCGTATCTGTCTTCCACAGCTTCGAAATCAGTAGACCGGGGGCTTGGAAGGAAGAGGGTTAAATTTCTGAATAGGTTCTTTGAGGAAAGGAAATGCACCGTATCTGTTTTCCACAGCCCCAAAACCAATACGCTATGGCTCGGAAAGTTGGGCGTAAACTTTGTTCAATACTTTATGAGGAAATGAAATGCGCTGTATCTCTATTCCACAGCTTCGAAATCAGTAGACCGGGAGCTTGGAAAAGAGACGGTAAAATTTGTGGATTGGTTTTTGAGGAAAGGAATTACGCCGTGTCTGCCTACCACAGCTTCGAAACCAGTAGACCGGGAGCTTGGAAAGCCAAGGGTAAAATATGTGAATCGGTTTTTGAGGAAAGGAAATTCACTGTATCTGTTTTCCACAGCCCCGAGACCAATACGCGGGGGCTCGGAAAGCAGAGGGTAAAATTTGTGTTTGGTTTTTGAGGAAATGAAATTCGCCGTATCTGCCTTCCACAGCTTCGAAACCAATACGCGAGGGCTCGGAAAGCCGAGGGTAAAATTTGTGATTGTTTATTGAGGACAGGAAATGCGCTGTATCTGCCTCCACAGCTTCGAAACCAGTAGACCGGGGACTTGGAAAGCAGAGGGTAAAATTTGTGCATTGGTTTTTGAGGAAAAGAAATGCGCCGTATCTGCCTTCCACAGCTTCGAAACCAGTAGACCGGGGGCTTGGAAAAGAGACGGTAAAATTTGTGCATTGGTTTTTGAGGAAAGGAAATGCGCCATATCTCCCTTCCACAGCTTCGAAACCAGTAGACCGGGGGCTTGGAATGCAGAGGGTAAAATTTGGGGCATTGGTTATTGAGGAAAAGAAATGCGCCGTATCTGCCGTCCACAGCTTCGAAACGAGTAGACCGCAAGCTTGGAAAGCAAAGGGTAAAATTTGTGAATAGGTTTTTGAGGAAAGGAAACGCGCCGTATCTGTTTTCCACAGCACAGAACCCAATACGCGGGGGCACGGAAAGCAGAGGGTAAAACTTGTGATTGGTTTTCGAGGAAAGAAAATGCGCCGTATCTGTCCTCCAAAGCTTCGAAACCAGTAGACCGGGAGCTTGGAAAGCAGAGGGGAAAATTTGTGATTGGTTTTTGAGGAAAAGAAATGCGCCGTGTCTGCCTTCCACAGCTTCGAAATCAGTAGACCGGGAGCTTGGAAGGAAGAGGGTTAAATTTGTGAATAGGTTTTTTGAGGAAAGGAAATGCACCGTATCTACCTTCCACAGCTTCGAAACCAGTAGACCGGGGGCTTGGAAAAGAGACGGTAAAATTTGTGCATTGGTTTTTGAGGAAAAGAAACGCGCCGTATCTGCCTTCCTCAGCTTCGAAACCAGTAGACCAGGGGCTTGGAAAGCAAAGGGTAAAATTTGTGAATAGGTGTTTGAGGAAGGTAAATGCGCCGTATCTGTTTTCCACAGCTCCGAAACCAATACTCGGGGGCTCGGAAAGCAGAGGGTAAACTTTGTTCATTGGTTTATGAGGAAATGAAATGCGCCGTATCAGCCTTCCGCAGCTTTGAAATCAGTAGACCGGGCGCTTGGAAAGCAGAGGGTAAAATTTGTGCTTTGGGGTTTGAGGAAAGGAAATGCGCCATATCTCCCTTCCACAGCTTCGAAACCAGTAGACCGGGGGCTTGGAATGCAGAGGGTAAAATTTGTGCATTGGTTATTGAGGAAAAGAAATGCGCCGTATCTGCCGTCCACAGCTTCGAAACCAGTAGACCGGAAGCTTGGAAGGAAGAGGGTTAAATTTGTGAATAGGTTTTTTGAGGAAAGGAAATGCACCGTATCTGTTTTCCACAGCCCCAAAACCAATACGCTATGGCTCGGAAAGCAGGGGGTAAACTTTGTTCAATAGTTTATGAGGAAATGAAATGCGCCGTATCTGTCTTCCACAGCTTCGAAATCAGTAGACCGGGGGCTTGGAAAAGAGACGGTAAAATTTGTGGATTGCTTTTGAGCAAAGGAATTGCGCCGTGTCTGCCTTCCACAGCTTCGAAACCAGTAGACCGGCAGCTTGGAAAGCCAAGGGTAAAATATGTGAATCGGTTTTTGAGGAAAGGAAATTCACTGTATCTGTTTTCCACAGCCCCTAGACCAATACGCGGGGGCTCGGAAAGCAGAGGGTAAAATTTGTGTTTGGTTTTTGAGGAAATGAAATTCGCCGTATCTGCCTTCCACAGCTTCGAAACCAATACGCGGGGGCTCGGAAAGCAGAGGATAAAATTTGTGATTGTTTTTTGAGGACAGCAAATGCGCTGTATCTGCCTCCACAGCTTCGAAACCAGTAGACCGGGGACTTGGAAAGCAGAGGGTAAAATTTGTGATTAGTTTTTGAGGAAAAGAAATGCGCCGTGTCTGCCTTCCACAGCTTCGAAATCAGTAGACCGGGAGCTTGGAAGGAAGAGGGTTAAATTTGTGAATAGGTTTTTTGAGGAAAGGAAATGCACCGTATATGTTTTCCACAGCCCCAAAACCAATACGCTATGGCTCGGAAAGCAGGGGGTAAACTTTGTTCCATAGTTTATGAGGAAATGAAATGCGCCGTATCTGTCTTCCACAGCTTCGAAATCAGTAGACCGGGGGCTTGGAAAAGAGACGGTAATATTTGTGGATTGCTTTTGAGGAAAGGAATTGCGCCGTGTCTGCCTTCCACAGCTTCGAAACCAGTAGACCGGGAGCTTGGAAAGCCAAGGGTAAAATATGTGAATCAGTTTTTGAGGAAATGAAATTGGCCGTATCTGCCTTCCACAGCTTCGAAACCAATACGCGGGGGCTCGGAAAGCAGAGGATAAAATTTGTGATTGTTTTTTGAGGACAGCAAATGCGCTGTATCTGCCTCCACAGCTTCGAAACCAGTAGACCGGGGACTTGGAAAGCAGAGGGTAAAATTTGTGCATTGGTTTTTGAGGAAAAGAAATGCGCCGTATCTGCCTTCCACAGCTTAGAAACCAGTAGACCGGGGGCTTGGAAAAGAGACGGTAAAATTTGTGCATTGGTTTTTGAGGAAAGGAAATGCGCCGTATCTGTCCTCCGAAGCTTCGAAACCAGTAGACCGGGAGCTTGGAAATCAAAGGGTAAACTTTGTGAATAGGTTTTTGAGGAAAGGAAATGCACCGTATATTTTCCGCAGCCATGAAACCAATAAGCAGGGGCTCAAAAATCAGAGGGTAAAATTAGTTCATTGGTTTATGAGGAAATGAAAACCGCCGTATCAGCCTTCCGCAGTTTCGAAATCAGTAGACCGGGGGCTTGGAAAGCAGAGGGTAAAATTTGTGCTTTCGTGTTTGAGGAAAGGAAATGCGCCGTATCTGAATTCCACAGCTTCGAAACAAGTAGACGGGGGCTTGGAAAGCAGAGGGTAAAATTTGTGTATTGGTTTTTGAGGAAAAGAAATGCGCCGTATCCGCCTTCCACAGCTTCGAAACCAGTAGACTGGGAGCTGGAAACCAAAGGGTAAAATTTGTGAATAGGTTTTTGAGGAAGGAAAATGCACCGTATCTGTCCGCCAAAGCTTCGAAAGCAGGAGACCGGAAGCTTGGAAAGCAAAGGGTAAAATATGTGAATCGGTTTTTGAGGAAAGTAAATTCACTGTATCTGTTTTCCCCAGCCCCGAGACCAATACGCGGGGGCTCGTAAAGCAGAGGGCAAAATTTTTGATTGGTTTTTGAGGAAGGGAAATGCGCCGTATCTGTTTTCCACAGCTCCGAAACCAATACATGGGGGCTCGGAAAGCAGAGGATATAATTGGTGAATAGGTTTTTGAGGAAAGGAAACGCGCCGTATCTGTTTTCCACAGCCCAGAAACCAATACGCGGAGGTACGGAAAGCAGAGGGTAAAATTTGTGATTGGTTTTTGAGGAAAGGAAATGCGCCGTATCCGTCCTCCGAAGCTTCGAAACCAGTAGACCGGGAGCTTGGAAATCAAAGGGTAAACTTTGTGAATAGGTCTTTGAGGAAAGTAAATTCACTGTATCTGTTTTCCCCAGCCCCGAGACCAATACGCGGGGGCTCGGAAAGCAAGGGTAAAATTTGTGATTGGTTTTTGAGGAAAGAAAATGCGAAGTATGTTTACCACAGCTCCGAAACCAATACGCGGGGGCTCGGAAAGCTGAGGGTAAAGTTTTTTCATTGGTTTTTGAGGAAAAGACACGCGCCGTATCTGCCTTCCTCAGCTTCGAAACCAGTAGAGCAGGGGCTTGGAAAGCAAAGGGTAAAATTTGTGAATAGGTGTTTGAGGAAGGTAAATGCGCCGTATCTGTTTTCCACAGCTCCGAAACCAAAACTCGGGGGCTCGGAAAGCAGAGGGTAAACTTTGTTCATTGGTTTATGAGGAAATGAAATGCGCCGTATCAGCCTTCCGCAGCTTTGAAATCAGTAGACCGGGCGCTTGGAAAGCAGAGGGTAAAATTTGTGCTTTGGGGTTTGAGGAAAGGAAATGCGCCATATCTCCGTTCCACAGCTTCGAAACCAGTAGACCGGGGGCTTGGAATTCAGAGGGTAAAATTTGTGCATTGGTTATTGAGGAAAAGAAATGCGCCGTATCTGCCGTCCACAGCTTCGAAACCAGTAGACCGGAAGCTTGGAAAGCAAAGGGTAAAATTTGTGAATAGGTTTTTGAGGAAAGGAAACGCGCCGTATCTGTTTTCCACAGCACAGAACCCAATACGCGGGGGCACGGACAGCAGAGGGTAAAACTTGTGATTGGTTTTCGAGGAAAGAAAATGCACCGTCTCTGCCTTCCACAGCTTCGAAATCAGTAGACCGGGAGCTTGGAAGGAAGAGGGTTAAATTTGTGAATAAGTTTTTTGAGGAATGGAAATGCACCGTATCTGCTTTCCACAGCCCCAAAACCAATACGCTATGGCTCGGAAAGCAGGGGTTAACTTTGTTCAATAGTTTATGAGGAAATGAAATGCGCCGTATCTGTCTTCCACAGCTTCGAAACCAATATGCGGGGGCTCGGAAAGCAGAGGATAAATTTTGTGATTGTTTTTGAGGACAGCAAATGCGCTGTATCTGCCTCCACAGCTTCGAAACCAGTAGACCGGGGACTTGGAAAGCAGAGGGTAAAATTTGTGATTAGTTTTTGAGGAAAAGAAATGCGCCGTGTCTGCCTTCCACAGCTTCGAAATCAGTAGACCGGGAGCTTGGAAGGAAGAGGGTTAAATTTGTGAATAGGTTTTTTGAGGAAAGGAAATGCACCGTATATGTTTTCCACAGCCCCAAAACCAATACGCTATGGCTCGGAAAGCAGGGGTAAACTTTGTTCCATAGTTTATGAGGAAATGAAATGCACCGTATCTGTCTTCCACAGCTTCGAAATCAGTAGACCGGGGGCTTGGAAAAGAGACGGTAAAATTTGTGGATTGCTTTTGAGGAAAGGAATTGCGCCGTGTCTGCCTTCCACAGCTTCGAAACCAGTAGACCGGGAGCTTGGAAAGCCAAGGGTAAAATATGTGAATCGGTTTTTGAGGAAAGGAAATTCACTGTATCTGTTTTCCACAGCCCCGAGACCAATACGCGCGGGCTCGGAAAGCAGAGGGTAAAATGTGTGTTTGGTTTTTGAGGAAATGAATTTCGCCGTATCTCCCTTCCACAGCTTCGAAACCAATACGCGGGGGCTCGGAAAGCAGAGGGTAAAATTTGTGATTGTTTTTTGAGGACAGGAAATGCGCTGTATCTGCCTCCACAGCTTCGAAACCAGTAGACCGGGGACTTGGAAAGCAGAGGGTAAAATTTGTGCATTGGTTTTTGAGGAAAAGTAATGCGCCGTATCTGCCTTCCACAGCTTCGAAACCAGTGGACCGGGGGCTTGGAAAAGAGACGGTAAAATTTGTGCATTGGTTTTTGAGGAAAGGAAATGCGCCGTATCTGCCCTCCACAGCTTCGAAACGAGTAAACCAGGAGCTTGGAAAGCAAAGGATAAAATTTGTGAATAGAATTTTGAGGAAAGGAAATCCACTGTATCTGTTTTCCACAGCCCCGAAACCAATACGCGGGGGCTCGTAAAGCAGAGGGCAAAATTTTTGATTGGTTTTTGAGGAAGGGAAATGCGCCGTATCTGTTTTCCACAGCTCCGAAACCAATACGCGGGGGCTCGGAAAGCAGAGGATATAATTGGTGAATAGGTTTTTGAGGAAAGGAAATGCGCCGTATCTGTCCTCCGAAGCTTCGAAACCAGTAGACCGGGAGCTTGGAAATCAAAGGGTAAACTTTGTGAATAGGTTTTTGAGGAAAGGAAATGCGCCGTATCTGTTTTCCGCAGCCCCGAGACCAATACGCGGGGGCTCGGAAACAAGGGTAAAATTTGTGATTGGTTTTTGAGGAAAGAAAATGCGAAGTATGTTTACCACAGCTCCGAAACCAATTCTCGGGGGCTCGGAAAGCAGAGGGTAAACTTTGTTCATTAGTTTATGAGGAAATGAAATGCGCCTTATCTGCCTTCCGCAGCTTTGAAATCAGTAGACCGGGGGCTTGGAATGCAGAGGGTAAAATTTGTGCTTTGGTGTTTGAGGAAAGGAAATGCGCCGTATCTGAATTCCACAGCTTCGAAACAAGTAGACAGGGGCTTGGAAAGCAGAGGGTAAAATTTGTGTATTGTTTTTTGAGGAAAAGAAATGCGCCGTATCCGCCTTCCACAGCTTCGAAACCAGTAGACCGGGAGCTTGCAAAACCAAAGGGTAAAATTTGTGAATAGGTTTTTGAGGAAGGGAAATGCACCATATCTGTCCACCAAAGCTTCGAAAGCAGTAGACCGGAAGCTCGGAAAGCAAGGATAAAATTTGTGATTGGTTTTTGAGGAAAGAAAATGCGAAGTATGTTTACCACAGCTCCGAAACCAATACGCGGGGGCTCGGAAAGCTGAGGGTAAAATTTTTTCATTGGTTTTTGAGGAAAAGACACGCGCCGTATCTGCCTTCCTCAGCTTCGAAACCAGTAGACCAGGGGCTTGGAAAGCAAAGGGTAAAATTTGTGAATAGGTTTTTGAGGAAGGGTAATGCGCCGTATCTGTTTTCCACAGCTCCGAAACCAATACTCGGGGGCTCGGAAAGCAGAGGGTAAACTTTGTTCATTGGTTTATAAGGAACTGAAATGCGCCGTATCTGCCTCCCGCAGCTCTGAAATCAGTAGACCGGGGGCTTGGAAAGCAGAGGGTAAAATTTGTGCTTTGGGGTTTGAGGAAAGGAAATGCGCCGTATCTCCCTTCCACAGCTACGAAACCAGTAGACCGGGGGCTTGGAATACAGAGGGTAAAATTTGTGCATTGGTTATTGAGGAAAAGAAATGCGCCATATCTGCCTTCCACAGCTTCGAAACCAGTAGACCGGAAGCTTGGAAAGCAAAGGGTAAAATTTGTGAATAGGTTTTTGAGGACGGGAAATGCGCCGTATCTGTTTTCCACAGCTCCGAAACCAATACTCGGGGGCTCGGAAAGCAGAGGGTAAACTTTGTTCATTCGTTTATGAGGAAATGAAATGCGCCGTATCTGCCTTCCGCAGCTTTGAAATCAGTAGACCGGGGGCTTGGAAAGCAGAGGGTAAAATTTGTGCTTTGGGGTTTGAGGAAAGGAAATGCGCCGTATCTCCCTTCCACAGCTTCGAAACCAGTAGACCGGGGGCTTGGAATGCAGAGGGTAAAATTTGTGCATTGGTTATTAAGGAAAAGAAATGCGCCGTATCTGCCTTCCACAGCTTCGAAACCAGTAGACCGGAAGCTTGGAAAGCAAAGGGTAAAATTTGTGAATAGGTTTTTGAGGAAAGGAAACGCGCCGTATCTGTTTTCCACAGCACAGAAACCAATACGCAGGGGCACAGAAAGCAGACGGTCAAATTTCTGATTGGTTTTCGAGGATAGGAAATGCGCCGTATCTGTCCTCCAAAGCGTCGAAACCAGTAGACCGGAAGCTTGGCAATCAAAGTGTAAAATTTGTGAATAGGTTTTTGAGGAAGGGAAATGCGCCGTATCTCCCTTCCACTGCTTCGAAACCAGTAGACAGGGGGCTCGGAAAGCAAAAGGTAAAATTGGAAATTGGTTTTGAGAAAAGAAAACGCGCCGTATCTGTCCTCTAAAGCTTCGAAACCAGTAGACCGGGAGCTTGGAAAGCAAAGGGTAAAATTTCTGAATAGGTTTTTGAGGAAAGAAAATGCACCGTATCTGTTTTCGACAGCCCCGAAACAATACGCGGGGGCTCGGAAAGCAGAGGGTAAAATTTCTGATTAGCTTTTGAGGAAGGAAAATGCGCCGTTTCTGTCCACCAAAGCTTCGAAACCAGTAGACCGGGAGGTTGGAAAGCAAAGGGTAAAATTTGTGAATAGGTTTTTGAGGAAACGGGGGCACGGAAAGCAAGGGTAAAATTTGTGATTAGTTTTTGAGGAAAGAAAATGCGCTGTATGTTAACCACAGCTCCGAAACCAATACGCGGGGGCTCGGAAAGCTGAGGGTAAAATTTTTTCATTGGCTTTTGAGAAAAAGAAACGCGCCGTATCTGCCTTCCACGGCTTCGAAACCAGTAGACCAGGGGCTTGGAAAGCGAAGGGTAAAATTTGTGAATAGGTTTTTGAGGAAGGGAAATGCGTATCTGTTTTCCACAGCTCCGAAACCAATACTCGGGGGCTCGGAAAGCAGAGGGTAAACTTTGGTCATTGGTTTATGAGGAAATGAAATGCGCCCTCTCAGCCTTCCGCAGCTTTGAAATCAGTAGACCGGGGCTTGGAAAGCACAGGGTAAAATTTGTGCTTTGGTGTTTGAGGAAAGGAAATGCGCCGTATCTGCCTTCCACAGCTTCGAAACCAGTAGACGGGGGCTTGAAAAGCAGAGGGTAAAATTTGTGTATTGGTTTTTGAGGAAAGGAAATTCACTGTATCTGTTTTCCACAGCCCCGAGACCAATACGCGGGGGCTCGGAAAGCAAGGGTAAAATTTGTGATTGGTTTTTGAGGAAAGAAAATGCGAAGTATGTTTACCACAGCTCCGAAACCAATACGCGGGGGCTCGGAAAGGTAAGGGTAAAATTTTTTCATTGGTTTTTGATTAAAAGAAACGCGCCGTATCTGCCTTCCTCAGCTTCGAAACCAGTAGACCAGGGGCTTGGAAAGCAGAGGGTAAAATTTGTGCTTTGGGGTTTGAGGAAAGGAAATGCGCCGTATCTCCCTTCCACAGCTTCGAAACCAGTAGACCGGGGGCTTGGAATGCAGAGGGTAAAATTTGTGCATTGGTTATTGAGGAAAAGAAATGCGCCGTATCTGCCTTCCACAGTTTCGAAACCAGTAGACCGGAAGCTTGGAAAGCAAAGGGTAAAATTTGTGAATAGGTTTTGAGGAAAGGAAACGCGCCGTATCTGTTTTCCACAGCACAGAACCCAATACGCGGGGGCACGGAAAGCAGTGGGTAAAACTTGTGATTGGTTTTCGAGGAAAGAAAATGAGCCGTATCTGTCCTCCAAAGCTTCGAAACCAGTAGACCGGGAGCTTGGAAAGCAGAGGGTATAATTTGTGATTGGTTTTTGAGGAAAAGAAATGCGCCGTGTCTGCCTTCCACAGCTTCGAAATCAGTAGACCGGGAGCTTGGAAGGAAGAGGGTTAAATTTGTGAATAGGTTTTTTGATGAAAGGAAATGCACCGTATCTGTTTTCCACAGCCCCAAAACCAATACGCTATGGCTCGGAAAGCGGGGGGTAAACTTTGTTCAATAGTTTATGAGGAAATGAAATGCGCCGATCTGTCTTCCACAGCTTCGAAATCAGTAGACCGGGGGCTTGGAAAAGAGACGGTAAAATTTGTGGATTGGTTTTTGAGGAAAGGAATTGCGCCGTGTCTGCCTTCCACAGCTTCGAAACCAGTAGACCGGGGGCTTGGAAAAGAGACGGTAAAATTTTTGGATTGGTTTTTGAGGAAAGGAATTGCGCCATGTCTGCCTTCCACAGCTTCGAAACCAGTAGACCGGGAGCTTGGAAAGCCAAGGGTAAAATATGTGAATCGGTTTTTGAGGAAAGGAAATTCACTGTATCTGTTTTCCACAGCCCCGAGACCAATACGCGGGGGCTCGGAATGCAGAGGGTAAAATTTGTGTTTGGTTTTTGAGGAAATGAAATTCGCCGTATCTGCCTACCACAGCTTCGAAACCAGTAGACCGGGGGCTTGGAAAGCAGAGGGTAAAATTTGTGCTTTGGGGTTTGAGGAAAGGAAATGCGCCGTATCTCCCTTCCACAGCTTCGAAACCAGTAGACCGGGGGCTTGGAATGCAGAGGGTAAAATTTGTGCATTGGTTATTGAGGAAAAGAAATGCGCCGTATCTGCCTTCCACAGTTTCGAAACCAGTAGACCGGAAGCTTGGAAAGCAAAGGGTAAAATTTGTGAATAGGTTTTTGAGGAAAGGAAACGCGCCGTATCTGTTTTCCACAGCACAGAACCCAATACGCGGGGGAACGGAAAGCAGTGGGTAAAACTTGTGATTGGTTTTCGAGGAAAGAAAATGAGCCGTATCTGTCCTCCAAAGCTTCGAAACCAGTAGACCGGGAGCTTGGAAAGCAGAGGGTATAATTTGTGATTGGTTTTTGAGGAAAAGAAATGCGCCGTGTCTGCCTTCCACAGCTTCGAAATCAGTAGACCGGGAGCTTGGAAGGAAGAGGGTTAAATTTGTGAATAGGTTTTTTGAGGAAAGGAAATGCACCGTATCTGTTTTCCACAGCCCCAAAACCAATACGCTATGGCTCGGAAAGCGGGGGTAAACTTTGTTCAATAGTTTATGAGGAAATGAAATGCGCCGTATCTGTCTTCCACAGCTTCGAAATCAGTAGACCGGGGGCTTGGAAAAGAGACGGTAAAATTTGTGGATTGGTTTTTGAGGAAAGGAATTGCGCCGTGTCTGCCTTCCACAGCTTCGAAACCAGTAGACCGGGGGCTTGGAAAGGAGACGGTAAAATTTTTGGATTGGTTTTTGAGGAAAGGAATTGCGCCATGTCTGCCTTCCACAGCTTCGAAACCAGTAGACCGGGAGCTTGGAAAGCCAAGGGTAAAATATGTGAATCGGTTTTTGAGGAAAGGAAATTCACTGTATCTGTTTTCCACAGTCCCGAGACCAATACGCGGGGGCTCGGAATGCAGAGGGTAAAATTTGTGTTTGGTTTTTGAGGAAATGAAATTCGCCGTATCTGCCTTCCACAGCTTCGAAACCAGTAGACCGGGGGCTTGGAAAGCAGAGGGTAAAATTTGTACTTTGGGGTTTGAGGAAAGGAAATGCGCCGTATCTCCCTTCCACAGCTTCGAAACCAGTAGACCGGGGGCTTGGAATGCAGAGGGTAAAATTTGTGCATTGGTTATTGAGGAAAAGAAATGCGCCGTATCTGCCTTCCACAGTTTCGAAACCAGTAGACCGGAAGCTTGGAAAGCAAAGGGTAAAATTTGTGAATAGGTTTTTGAGGAAAGGAAACGCGCCGTATCTGTTTTCCACAGCACAGAACCCAATACGCGGGGGAACGGAAAGCAGTGGGTAAAACTTGTGATTGGTTTTCGAGGAAAGAAAATGAGCCGTATCTGTCCTCCAAAGCTTCGAAACCAGTAGACCAGGAGCTTGGAAAGCAGAGGGTATAATTTGTGATTGGTTTTTGAGGAAAAGAAATGCGCCGTGTCTGCCTTCCACAGCTTCGAAATCAGTAGACCGGGAGCTTGGAAGGAAGAGGGTTAAATTTGTGAATAGGTTTTTTTGAGGAAAGGAAATGCACCGTATCTGTTTTCCACAGCCCCAAAACCAATACGCTATGGCTCGGAAAGCGGGGGTAAACTTTGTTCAATAGTTTATGAGGAAATGAAATGCGCCGTATCTGTCTTCCACAGCTTCGAAATCAGTAGACCGGGGGCTTGGAAAAGAGACGGTAAAATTCGTGGATTGGTTTTTGAGGAAAGGAATTGCGCTGTGTCTGCCTTCCACAGCTTCGAAACCAGTAGACCGGGGGCTTGGAAAAGAGACGGTAAAATTTTTGGATTGGTTTTTGAGGAAAGGAATTGCGCCATGTCTGCCTTCCACAGCTTCGAAACCAGTAGACCGGGAGCTTGGAAAGCCAAGGGTAAAATATGTGAATCGGTTTTTGAGGAAAGGAAATTCACTGTATCTGTTTTCCACAGCCCCGAGACCAATACGCGGGGGCTCGGAATGCAGAGGGTAAAATTTGTGTTTGGTTTTTGAGGAAATGAAATTCGCCGTATCTGCCTTCCACAGCTTCGAAACCAATACGCGGGGGCTCGGAAAGCAGAGGGTAAAATTTGTGATTGTTTTTTGAGGAAAGGAAATGCGCCGTATCTGCCTTCCACAGCTTCGAAACCAGTAGACTTGGAAAGCAGAGGGTAAAATTTGTGTATTGTTTTTTGAGGAAATGAAATTCACTGTATCTGTTTACCACAGCTCCGAAACCAATACGCGGGGGCTCGGAAAGCTGAAGGTAAAATTTTTTCATTGGTTTTTGATGAAAAAAACGCGCCGTATCTGCCTTCCTCAGCTTCGAAACCAGTAGACCAGGGGCTTGGAAAGCAAAGGGTAAAATGTGTGAATAGGTTTCTGAGGAAGGGAAATGCGCCGTATCTGTTTTCCACAGCCCCGAGACCAATACGCGGGGGCACGGAAAGCAGAGGGTAAAATTTGTGTTTGGTTTTTGAGGAAATGAATTTCGCCGTATCTGCCTTCCACAGATTCGAAACCAATACGCGGGGGCTCGGAAAGCAGAGGGTAAAATTTGTGATTGTTTTTTGAGGAAAGGAAATGCACTGTATCTGTTTTCCACAGCCCGAAACCAATACGCGGGGGCTCGGAAAGCAGAGGGTAAAATTTGTTCAATAGTTTTTGAGGAAATGAAATTCGCCGTATCTGCCTTCCACAGCTTCGAAACCAATACGCGGGGGCTCGGAAAGCAGAGGGTAAAATTTGTGAATTGGTTTTTGAGGAAAGGAAATGCGCCGTATCTGTTTTCCACAGCCCAGAAACCAATACGCGGAGGTACGGAAAGCAGAGGGTAAATTTGTGATTGGTTTTTGAGGAAAGGAAATGCGCCGTAGCTGTCCTCCGAAGCTTCGAAGCCAGTAGACCGGGAGCTTGGAAATCAAAGGGTAAACTGTGTGAATAGATTTTTAGGAAAGGAAATGCACCGTATCTGTTTTCCGCAGCCCCGAAACCAATAAGCAGGGGCTCAAAAATCAGAGGGTAAAATTAGTTCATTGGTTTATGAGGAAATGAAAACCGCCGTATCAGCCTTCCGCAGCTTCGAAATCAGTAGACCGGGGGCCTGGAAAGCAAAGGGTAAAATTTGTGAATAGGTGTTTGAGGAAGGGAAATGCGCCGTATCTGTTTTCCACAGCTCCGAAACCAATACTCGGGGGCTCGGAAAGCAGAGGGTAAACTTTGTTCATTGGTTTATGAGGAAATGAAATGCGCCGTATCAGCCTTCCGCAGCTTCGAAATCAGTAGACCGGGGGCTTGGAAAGCAGAGGGTAAAATTTGTGCTTTGGTGTTTGAGGAAAGGAAATGCGCCGTATCTGTTTTCCACAGCTCCGAAACCAATACTCGGGGGCTCGGAAAGCAGAGGGTAAACTTTGTTCATTGGTTTATGTGGAAATGAAATGCGCCGTATCAGCCTTCCGCAGCTTCGAAATCAGTAGACCGGGGGCTTGGAAAGCAGAGGGTAAAATTTGTGCTTTGGTGTTTGAGGAAAGGAAATGCGCCGTATCTGTTTTCCACAGCTCCGAAACCAATACTCGGGGGCTCGGAAAGCAGAGGGTAAACTTTGTTCATTGGTTTATGAGGAAATGAAATGCGCCGTATCAGCCTTCCGCAGCTTCGAAATCAGTAGACCGGGGGCTTGGAAAGCAGAGGGTAAAATTTGTGAATAGGTTTTTGAGGAAGGGAAATGCGCCGTATCTGTCCACCAAAACTTCGAAAGCAGCAGACCGGAAGCTTGGAAAGCAAAGGGTAAAATATGTGAATCGGTTTTTGAGGAAAGGAAATTCACTGTATCTGTTTTCCACAGCCCCGAGACCAATATGCGGAGGCTCGGAAAGCAAGGGTAAAATTGGTGATTGGTTTTTGAGGAAATAAAATGCGAAGTATGTTTACCACAGCTCCGAAACCAATACGTCGGGGCTCGGAAAGCTGAGGGTAAAATTTTTTCATTGGTTTTTGAGGAAAAGAAACGCGCCGTATCTGCCTTCCTCAGCTTCGAAACCAGTAGACCAGCGGCTTGGAAAGCAAAGGGTAAAATTTGTGAATAGGTTTTTGAGGAAGGGAAATGCGCCGTATCTGTTTTCCACAGCTCCGAAACCAATATTCGGGGGCTCGGAAAGCAGAGGGTAAACTTTGTTCATTGGTTTATGAGGAAATGAAATGCGCCTTATCTGCCTTCCGCAGCTTTGAAATCAGTAGACCGGGGGCTTGAAAAGCAGAGGGTAAAATTTGTGCTTTGGGGTTTGAGGAAAGGAAATGCGCCGTATCTTCCTTCCACAGCTTCGAAACCAGTAGACCGGGGGCTTGGAATGCAGAGGGTAAAATTTGTGCATTAGTTATTGAGGAAAAGAAATGCGCCGTATCTGCCTTCCACAGTTTCGAAACCAGTAGACCGGAAGCTTGGAAAGCAAAGGGTAAAATTTGTGAATAGGTTTTTGAGGAAAGGAAACGCGCCGTATCTGTTTTCCACAGCACAGAACCCAATACGCGGGGGCACGGAAAGCAGTGGGTAAAACTTGTGATTGGTTTTCGAGGAAAGAAAATGCGCCGTATCTGTCCTCCAAAGCTTCGAAACCAGTAGACCGGGAGCTTGGAAAGCAGAGGGTATAATTTGTGATTGGTTTTTGAGGAAAAGAAATGCGCCGTGTCTGCCTTCCACAGCTTCGAAATCAGTAGACCGGGAGCTTGGAAGGAAGAGGGTTAAATTTGTGAATAGGTTTTTGAGGAAAGGAAATGCGCCGTATCTGCCTTCCACAGCTTCGAAACCAGTAGACGGGGGCTTGGAAAGCAGAGGGTAAAATTTGTGTATTGGTTTTTGAGGAAAGGAAATTCACTGTATCTGTTTTCCACAGCCCCGAGACCAATACGCGGGGGCTCGGAAAGCAAGGGTAAAATTTGTGATTGGTTTTTGAGGAAAGAAAATGCGAAGTATGTTTACCACAGCTCCGAAACCAATACGCGGGGGCTCGGAAAGCTGAGGGTAAAATTTTTTCATTGGTTTTTGATGAAAAGAAACGCGCCGTATCTGCCTTCCTCAGCTTCGAAACCAGTAGACCAGGGGCTTGGAAAGCAAAGGGTAAAATGTGTGAATAGGTTTTTGAGGAAGGGAAATGCGCCGTATCTGTTTTCCACAGCCCCGAGACCAATACGCGGGGGCTCGGAAAGCAGAGGGTAAAATTTGTGTTTGGTTTTTGAGGAAATGAAATTCGCCGTATCTGCCTTCCACAGATTCGAAACCAATATGCGGGGGCTCGGAAAGCAGAGGGTAAAATTTGTGATTGTTTTTTGAGGAAAGGAAATGCACTGTATCTGTTTTCCACAGCCCGAAACCAATACACGGGGGCTCGGAAAGCAGAGGATATAATTGGTGAATAGGTTTTTGAGGAAAGGAAATGCGCCGTATCTGTTTTCTACAGCCCAGAAACCAATACGCGGAGGTACGGAAAGCAGAGGGTAAAATTTGTGATTGGTTTTTGAGGAAAGGAAATGCGCCGTATCCGTCCTCCGAAGCTTCGAAACCAGTAGACCGGGAGCTTGGAAATCAAAGGGTAAACTTTGTGAATAGGTTTTTTAGGAAAGGAAATGCACCGTATCTGTTTTCCGCAGCCCCGAAACCAAGAAGCAGGGGCTCAAAAATCAGAGGGTAAAATTAGTTCATTGGTTTATGAGGAAATGAAAACCGCCGTATCAGCCTTCCGCAGCTTCGAAATCAGTAGACCGGGGGCTTGGAAAGCAGAGGGTAAAATTTGTGCTTTGGTGTTTGAGGAATGGAAATGCGCCGTATCTGAATTCCACAGCTTCGAAACAAGTAGACGGGGGCTTGGAAAGCAGAGGGTAAAATTTGTGTATTGGTTTTTGAGGAAAAGAAATGCGCCGTATCCGCCTTCCACAGCTTCGAAACCAGTAGACCGGGAGCTGGGAAACCAAAGGGTAAAATTTGTGAATAGGTTTTTGAGGAAGGGAAATTCACTGTATCTGTTTTCCCCAGCCCTGAGACCAATACGCGGAGGCTCGGAAAGCAAGGGTAAAATTTGTGATTGGTTTTTGAGGAAAGAAAATGCGAAGTATGTTTACCACAGCTCCGAAACCAATACGCGGGGGCTCGGAAAGCTGAGGGTAAAATTTTTTCATTGGTTTTTGAGGAAAAGACACGCGCCGTATCTGCTTTCCTCAGCTTCGAAACCAGTAGACCAGGGGCTTGGAAAGCAAAGGGTAAAATTTGTGAATAGGTGTTTGAGGAAGGGAAATGCGCCGTATCTGTTTTCCACAGCTCCGAAACCAATACTCGGGGGCTCGGAAAGCAGAGGGTAAACTTTGTTCATTGGTTTATGAGGAAATGAAATGCGCCGTATCAGCCTTCCGCAGCTTCGAAATCAGTAGACCGGGGGCTTGGAAAGCAGAGGGTAAAATTTCTGCTTTGGTGTTTGAGGAAAGGAAATGCGCCGTATCTGTTTTCCACAGCTCCGAAACCAATACTCGGGGACTCGGAAAGCAGAGGGTAAACTTTGGTCATTGGTTTATGAGGAAATGAAATGCGCCGTATCAGCCTTCCGCAGCTTCGAAATCAGTAGACCGGGGGCTTGGAAAGCAGAGGGTAAAATTTGTGAATAGGTTTTTGAGGAAGGGAAATGCGCCGTATCTGTCCACCAAAGCTTCGAAAGCAGCAGACCGGAAGCTTGGAAAGCAAAGGGTAAAATATGTGAATCGGTTTTTGAGGAAAGGAAATTCACTGTATCTGTTTTCCACAGCCCCGAGACCAATACGCGGAGGCTCGGAAAGCAAGGGTAAAATTTGTGATTGGTTTTTGAGGAAAGAAAATGCGAAGTATGTTTACCACAGCTCCGAAACCAATACGTGGGGGCTCGGAAAGCTGAGGGTAAAATTTTTTCATTGGTTTTTGAGGAAAAGAAACGCGCCGTATCTGCCTTCCTCAGCTTCGAAACCAGTAGACCAGGGGCTTGGAAAGCAAAGGGTAAAATTTGTGAATAGGTTTTTGAGGAAGGGAAATGCGCCGTATCTGTTTTCCACAGCTCCGAAACCAATACTCGGGGGCTCGGAAAGCAGAGGGTAAACTTTGTTCATTGGTTTATGAGGAAATGAAATGCGCCTTATCTGCCTTCCGCAGCTTTGAAATCAGTAGACCGGGGGCTTGGAAAGCAGAGGGTAAAATTTGTGCTTTGGGGTTTGAGGAAAGGAAATGCGCCGTATCTCCCTTCCACAGCTTCGAAACCAGTAGACCGGGGGCTTGGAATGCAGAGGGTAAAATTTGTGCATTGGTTATTGAGGAAAATAAATGCGCCGTATCTGCCTTCCACAGTTTCGAAACCAGTAGACCGGAAGCTTTGAAAGCAAAGGGTAAAATTTGTGAATAGGTTTTTGAGGAAAGGAAACGCGCCGTATCTGTTTTCCACAGCACAGAACCCAATACGCGGGGGCACGGAAAGCAGTGGGTAAAACTTGTGATTGGTTTTCGAGGAAAGAAAATGCGCCGTATCTGTCCTCCAAAGCTTCGAAACCAGTAGACCGGGAGCTTGGAAAGCAGAGGGTATAATTTGTGATTGGTTTTTGAGGAAAAGGAATGCGCCGTGTCTGCCTTCCACAGCTTCGAAATCAGTAGACCGGGAGCTTGGAAGGAAGAGGGTTAAATTTGTGAATAGGTTTTTTGAGGAAAGGAAATGCACCGTATCTGTTTTCCACAGCCCCAAAACCAATACGCTATGGCTCGGAAAGCGGGGGGTAAACTTTGTTCAATAGTTTATGAGGAAATGAAATGCGCCGTATCTGTCTTCCACAGCTTCGAAATCAGTAGACCGGGGGCTTGGAAAAGAGACGGTAAAATTTGTGGATTGGTTTTTGAGTTAAGGAATTGCGCCGTGTCTGCCTTCCACAGCTTCGAAACCAGTAGACCGGGAGCTTGGAAAGCCAAGGGTAAATTATGTGAATCGGTTTTTGAGGAAAGGAAATTCACTGTATCTGTTTTCCACAGTCCCGAGACCAATACGCGGGGGCTCGGAATGCAGAGGGTAAAATTTGTGTTTGGTTTTTGAGGAAATGAAATTCGCCGTATCTGCCTTCCACAGCTTGGAAACCAATACGCGGGGGCTCGGAAAGCAGAGGGTAAAATTTGTGATTGTTTTTTGAGGAAAGGAAATGCGCCGTATCTGCCTTCCACAGCTTCGAACCCAGTAGACGGGGGCTTGGAAAGCAGAGGGTAAAATTTGTGTATTGGTTTTTGAGGAAAGGAAATTCACTGTATCTGTTTTCCACAGCCCCGAGACCAATACGCGGGGGCTCGGAAAGCAAGGGTAAAATTTGTGATTGGTTTTTGAGGAAAGAAAATGCGAAGTATGTTTACCACAGCTCCGAAACCAATACGCGGGGGCTCGGAAAGCTGAGGGTAAAATTTTTTCATTGGTTTTTGATGAAAAGAAACGCGCCGTATCTGCCTTCCTCAGCTTCGAAACCAGTAGACCAGGGGCTTGGAAAGCAAAGGGTAAAATGTGTGAATAGGTTTTTGAGGAAGGGAAATGCGCCGTATCTGTTTTCCACAGCCCCGAGACCAATACGCGGGGGCTCGGAAAGCAGAGGGTAAAATTTGTGTTTGGTTTTTCAGGAAATGAAATTCGCCGTATCTGCCTTCCACAGATTCGAAACCAATATGCGGGGGCTCGGAAAGCAGAGGGTAAAATTTGTGATTGTTTTTTGAGGAAAGGAAATGCACTGTATCTGTTTTCCACAGCCCGAAACCAATACGCGGGGGCTCGGAAAGCAGAGGGTAAAATTTGTTCAATAGTTTTTGAGGAAATAAAATTCGCCGTATCTGCCTTCCACAGCTTCGAAACCAATACGCGGGGGCTCGGAAAGCGGAGGGTAAAATTTGTGATTGTTTTTTGAGGAAAGGAAATGCACTGTATCTGTTTTCCACAGCCCGAAACCAATACACGGGGGCTCGGAAAGCAGAGGATATAATTGGTGAATAGGTTTTTGAGGAAAGGAAATGCGCCGTATCTGTCCTCCGAAGCTTCGAAACCAGTAGACCGGGAGCTTGGAAATCAAAGGGTAAACTTTGTGAATAGGTTTTTTAGGAAAGGAAATGCACCGTATCTGTTTTCCGCAGCCCCGAAACCAAGAAGCAGGGGCTCAAAAATCAGAGGGTAAAATTAGTTCATTGGTTTATGAGGAAATGAAAACCGCCGTATCAGCCTTCCGCAGCTTCGAAATCAGTAGACCGGGGGCTTGGAAAGCAGAGGGTAAAATTTGTGCTTTGGTGTTTGAGGAAAGGAAATGCGCCGTATCTGAATTCCACAGCTTCGAAACAAGTAGACGGGGGCTTGGAAAGCAGAGGGTAAAATTTGTGTATTGGTTTTTGAGGAAAAGAAATGCGCCGTATCCGCCTTCCACAGCTTCGAAACCAGTAGACCGGGAGCTTGGAAACCAAAGGGTAAAATTTGTGAATAGGTTTTTGAGGAAGGGAAATTCACTATATCTGTTTTCCCCAGCCCCGAGACCAATACGCGGGGCTGGGAAAGCAAGGGTAAAATTTGTGATTGGTTTTTGAGGAAAGAAAATGCGAAGTATGTTTACCACAGCTCCGAAACCAATACGCGGGGGCTCGGAAAGCTGAGGGTAAAATTTTTTTATTGGTTTTTGAGGAAAAGACACGCGCCGTATCTGCTTTCCTCAGCTTCGAAACCAGTAGACCAGGGGCTTGGAAAGCAAAGGGTAAAATTTGTGAATAGGTGTTTGAGGAAGGGAAATGCGCCGTATCTGTTTTCCACAGCTCCGAAACCAATACTCGGGGGCTCGGAAAGCAGAGGGTAAACTTTGTTCATTGGTTTATGAGGAAATGAAATGCGCCGTATCAGCCTTCCGCAGCTTCGAAATCAGTAGACCGGGGGCTTGGAAAGCAGAGGGTAAAATTTGTGCTTTGGTGTTTGAGGAAAGGAAATGCGCCGTATCTGTTTTCCACAGCTCCGAAACCAATACTCGGGGGCTCGGAAAGCAGAGGGTAAACTTTGTTCATTGGTTTATGAGGAAATGAAATGCGCCGTATCAGCCTTCCGCAGCTTCGAAATCAGTAGACCGGGGGCTTGGAAAGCAGAGGGTAAAATTTCTGCTTTGGTGTTTGAGGAAAGGAAATGCGCCGTATCTGTTTTCCACAGCTCCGAAACCAATACTCGGGGGCTCGGAAAGCAGAGGGTAAACTTTGGTCATTGGTTTATGAGGAAATGAAATGCGCCGTATCAGCCTTCCGCAGCTTTGAAATCAGTAGACCGGGGGCTTGGAAAGCAGAGGGTAAAATTTGTGCTTTGGGGTTTGAGGAAAGGAAATGCGCCGTATCTCCCTTCCACAGCTTCGAAACCAGTAGACCGGGGGCTTGGAATGCAGAGGGTAAAATTTGTGCATTGGTTATTGAGGAAAAGAAATGCGCCGTATCTGCCTTCCACAGTTTCGAAACCAGTAGACCGGAAGCTTTGAAAGCAAAGGGTAAAATTTGTGAATAGATTTTTGAGGAAAGGAAACGCGCCGTATCTGTTTTCCACAGCACAGAACCCAATACGCGGGGGCACGGAAAGCAGTGGGTAAAACTTGTGATTGGTTTTCGAGGAAAGAAAATGCGCCGTATCTGTCCTCCAAAGCTTCGAAATCAGTAGACCGGGGGCTTGGAAAAGAGACGGTAAAATTTGTGGATTGGTTTTTGAGGAAAGGAATTGCGCCGTGTCTGCCTTCCACAGCTTCGAAACCAGTAGACCGGGAGCTTGGAAAGCCAAGGGTAAAATATGTGAATCGGTTTTTGAGGAAAGGAAATTCACTGTATCTGTTTTCCACAGCCCCGAGACCAATACGCGGGGGCTCGGAAAGCAGAGGATAAATTTGTGTTTGGTTTTTGAGGAAATGAAATTCGCCGTATCTGTCTTCCACAGCTTCGAAACCAATACGCGGGGGCTCGGAAAGCAGAGGGTAAAATTTGTGATTGTTTTTTGAGGACAGGAAATGCGCTGTATCTGCCTCCACAGCTTCGAAACCAATAGACCGGGGACGTGGAAAGCAGAGGGTAAAATTTGTGCATTGGTTTTTGAGGAAAAGAAATGCGCCGTATCTGCCTTCCACAGCTTCGAAACCAGTAGACCGGGGGCTTGGAAAAGAGACGGTAAAATTTGTGCATTGGTTTTTGAGGAAAGGAAATGCGCCGTATCTGCCCTCCACAGCTTCGAAACGAGTAAACCGGGAGCTTGGAAAGCAAAGGATAAAATATGTGAATAGAATTTTGAGGAAAGGAAATCCACTGTATCTGTTTTCCACAGCTCCGAAACCAATACACGGGGGCTCGGAAAGCAGAGGATATAATTGGTGAATAGGTTTTTGAGGAAAGTAAATGCGCCGTATCTGTTTTCCACAGCCCAGAAACCAATACGCGGAGGTACGGAAAGCAGAGGGTAAAATTTGTGATTGGTTTTTGAGGAAAGGAAATGCGCCGTATCTGTCCTCCGAAGCTTCGAAACCAGTAGACCGGGAGCTTGGAAATCAAAGGGTAAACTTTGTGAATAGGTTTTTGAGGAAAGGAAATGCACCGTATCTGTTTTCCGCAGCCCCGAAACCAATAAGCAGGGGCTCGAAAATCAGAGGGTAAAATTAGTTCATTGGTTTATGAGGAAATGAAAACCGCCGTATCAGCCTTCCGCAGCTTCGAAATCAGTAGACCGGGGGCTTGGAAAGCAGAGGGTAAAATTTGTGCTTTGGTGTTTGAGGAAAGGAAATGCGCCGTATCTGAATTCCACAGCTTCGAAACAAGTAGACGGGGGCTTGGAAAGCAGAGGGTAAAATTTGTGTATTGGTTTTTGAGGAAAAGAAATGCGCCGTATCCGCCTTCCACAGCTTCGAAACCAGTAGACCGGGAGCTTGGAAACCAAAGGGTAAAATTTGTGAATAGGTTTTTGAGGAAGTGAAATGCACCGTATCTGTCCACCAAAGCTTCGAAAGCAGTAGACCGGAAGCTTGGAAAGCAAAGGGTAAAATATGTGAATCGGTTTTTGAGGAAAGGAAATTCACTGTATCTGTTTTCCCCATCCCCGAGACCAATACGCGGGGGCTCGGAAAGCAAGGGTAAAATTTGTGATTGGTTTTTGAGGAAAGAAAATGCGAAGCATGTTTACCACAGCTCCGAAACCAATACGCGGGGGCTCGGAAAGCTGAGGGTAAAATTTTTTAATTGGTTTTTGAGGAAAAGACACGCGCCGTATCTGCCTTCCTCAGCTTCGAAACCAGTAGACCAGGGGCTTGGAAAGCAAAGGGTAAAATTTGTGAATAGGTTTTTGAGGAAGGGAAATGCGCCGTATCTGTTTTCCACAGCTCCGAAACCAATACTCGGGGGCTCGGAAAGCAGAGGGTAAACTATGTTCATTGGTTTATAAGGAAATGAAATGCGCCGTATCTGCCTTCCGCAGCTTTGAAATCAGTAGACCGGGGGCTTGGAAAGCAGAGGGTAAAATTTGTGCTTTGGGGTTTGAAGAAAGGAAATGCGCCGTATCTCCCTTCCACAGCTACGAAACCAGTAGACCGGGGGCTTGGAATGCAGAGGGTAAAATTTGTGCATTGGTTATTGAGGAAAAGAAATGCGCCGTATCTGCCTTCCACAGCTTCGAAACCAGTAGACCGGAAGCTTGGAAAGCAAAGGGTAAAATTTGTGAATAGGTTTTTGAGGAAAGGAAACGCGCCGTATCTGTTTTCCACAGCACAGAAACCAATACGCAGGGGCACAGAAAGCAGACGGTCAAATTTCTGATTGGTTTTCGAGGATAGGAAATGCGCTGTATCTGTCCTCCAAAGCGTCGAAACCAGTAGACCGGAAGCTTGGCAATCAAAGTGTAAAATTTGTGAATAGGTTTTTGAGGAAGGGAAATGCGCCGTATCTCCCTTCCACAGCTTTGAAACCAGTAGACCGGGGACTTGGAAAGCTGAGGGTAAAATTTGTGCATTGGTTTTTGAGGAAAATAAATGCGCCGTATCTGTCTTCCACTGCTTCGAAACCAGTAGACAGGGGGCTCGGAAAGCAAAAGGTAAAATTGGAAATTGGTTTTTGAGAAAAGAAAACGCGCCGTATCTGTCCTCCAAAGCTTCGAAACCAGTAGACCGGGAGCTTGGAAAGCAAAGGGTAAAATTTCTGAATAGGTTTTTGAGGAAAGAAAATGCACCGTATCTGTTTTCGACAGCCCCGAAACAATACGCGGGGGCTCGGAAAGCAGAGGGTAAAATTTCTGATTGGCTTTTCAGGAAGGAAAATGCGCCGTTTCTGTCCACCAAAGCTTCGAAACCAGTAGACCGGGAGCTTGGAAAGCAAAGGGTAAAATTTGTGAATAGGTTTTTGAGGAAACGAAATGCACCATATCTGTTTTCCGCAGCCCCGAAAGCAATGCGCGGGGCACGGAAAGCAAGAGTAAAATCTGTGATTAGTTTTTGAGGAAAGAAAATGCGCCGTATGTTTACCACAGCACCAAAACCAATACGCGGGGGCTCGGAAAGCTGAGGGTAAAATTTTTTCATTTTCTTTTGAGAAAAAGAAACGCGCCGTATCTGCCTTCCACGGCTTCGAAACCAGTAGACCGGGGGCTTGTAATGCAGTTGGTAAAATTTGTGCTTTGGTGTTTGAGGAAAGGAAATGCGCCGTATCTGCCTTCCACAGCTTCGAAACCAGTAGACGGGGGCTTGGAAAGCAGAGGGTAAAATTTGTGTATTGGTTTTTGAGGAAGGGAAATGCACCGTATCTGTCCACCAAAGCTTCGAAAGCAGTAGACCGGAAGCTTGGAAAGCAAAGGGTAAAATATGTGAATCGGTTTTTGAGGAAAGGAAATTCACTGTATCTGTTTTCCACAGCCCCGAGACCAATACGCGGGGGCTCGGAAAGCAAGGGTAAAATTTGTGATTGGTTTTTGAGGAAAGAAAATGCGAAGTATCTTTACCACAGCTCCGAAACCAATATGCGGGGGCTCGGAAAGCTGAGGGTAAAATTTTTTCATTGGTTTTTGATGAAAAGAAACGCGCCGTATCTGCCTTCCTCAGCTTCGAAACCAGTAGACCAGGGGCTTGGAAAGCAAAGGGTAAAATTTGTGAATAGGTTTTTGAGGAAGGGAAATGCGCCGTATCTGTTTTCCACAGCCCCGAGACCAATACGCGCGGGCTTGGAAAGCAGAGGGTAAAATTTGTGTTTGGTTTTTGAGGAAATGAAATTCGCCGTCTCTGCCTTCCACAGCTTCGAAACCAATACGCGGGGGCTCGGAAAGCAGAGGGTAAAATTTGTGATTGTTTTTTGAGGAAAGGAAATGCACTGTATCTGTTTTCCACAGCCCGAAACCAATACTCGGGGGCTCGGAAAGCAGAGGGTAAACTTTGGTCATTGGTTTATGAGGAAATGAAATGCGCCGTATCAGCCTCCCGCAGCTTCGAAATCAGTAGACCGGGGGCTTGGAAAGCAGAGGGTAAAATTTGTGAATAGGTTTTTGAGGAAGGGAAATGCGCCGTATCTGTCCACCAAAGCTTCGAAAGCAGCAGACCGGAAGCTTGGAAAGCAAAGGGTAAAATATGTGAATCGGTTTTTGAGGAAAGAAAATGCGAAGTATGTTTACCACAGCTCCGAAACCAATACGTGGGGGCTCGGAAAGCTGAGGGTAAAATTTTTTCATTGGTTTTTGAGGAAAAGAAACGCGCCGTATCTGCCTTCCTCAGCTTCGAAACCAGTAGACTAGGGGCTTGGAAAGCAAAGGGTAAAATTTGTGAATAGGTTTTTGAGGAAGGGAAATGCGCCGTATCTGTTTTCCACAGCTCCGAAACCAATACTCGGGGGCTCGGAAAGCAGAGGGTAAACTTTGTTCATTGGCTTATGAGGAAATGAAATGCGCCTTATCTGCCTTCCGCAGCTTTGAAATCAGTAGACCGGGGGCTTGGAAAGCAGAGGGTAAAATTTGTGCTTTGGGGTTTGAGGAAAGGAAATGCGCCGTATCTCCCTTCCACAGCTTCGAAACCAGTAGACCGGGGGCTTGGAATGCAGAGGGTAAAATTTGTGCATTGGTTATTGAGGAAAAGAAATGCGCCGTATCTGCCTTCCACAGTTTCGAAACCAGTAGACCGGAAGCTTTGAAAGCAAAGGGTAAAATTTGTGAATAGGTTTTTGAGGAAAGGAAACGCGCCGTATCTGTTTTCCACAGCACAGAACCCAATACGCGGGGGCACGGAAAGCAGTGGGTAAAACTTGTGATTGGTTTTCGAGGAAAGAAAATGCGCCGTATCTGTCCTCCAAAGCTTCGAAACCAGTAGACCGGGAGCTTGGAAAGCAGAGGGTATAATTTGTGATTGGTTTTTGAGGAAAAGAAATGCGCCGTGTCTGCCTTCCACAGCTTCGAAATCAGTAGACCGGGAGCTTGGAAGGAAGAGGGTTAAATTTGTGAATAGGTTTTTTGAGGAAAGGAAATGCACCGTATCCGTTTTCCACAGCCCCAAAACCAATACGCTATAGCTCGGAAATCGGGGGGTAAACTTTGTTCAATAGTTTATGAGGAAATGAAATGCGCCGTATCTGTCTTCCACAGCTTCGAAATCAGTAGACCGGGGGCTTGGAAAAGAGACGGTAAAATTTGTGGATTGGTTTTTGAGGAAAGGAATTGCGCCGTGTCTGCCTTCCACAGCTTCGAAACCAGTAGACCGGGAGCTTGGAAAGCCAAGGGTAAAATATGTGAATCGGTTTTTGAGGAAAGGAAATTCACTGTATCTGTTTTCCACAGCCCCGAGACCAATACGCGGGGGCTCGGAAAGCAGAGGATAAATTTGTGTTTGGTTTTTGAGGAAATGAAATTCGCCGTATCTGTCTTCCACAGCTTCGAAACCAATACGCGGGGGCTCGGAAAGCAGAGGGTAAAATTTGTGATTGTTTTTTGAGGACAGGAAATGCGCTGTATCTGCCTCCACAGCTTCGAAACCAATAGACCGGGGACGTGGAAAGCAGAGGGTAAAATTTGTGCATTGGTTTTTGAGGAAAAGAAATGCGCCGTATCTGCCTTCCACAGCTTCGAAACCAGTAGACCGGGGGCTTGGAAAAGAGACGGTAAAATTTGTGCATTGGTTTTTGAGGAAAGGAAATGCGCCGTATCTGCCCTCCACAGCTTCGAAACGAGTAAACCGAGAGCTTGGAAAGCAAAGGATAAAATATGTGAATAGAATTTTGAGGAAAGGAAATCCACTGTATCTGTTTTCCACAGCTCCGAAACCAATACACGGGGGCTCGGAAAGCAGAGGATATAATTGGTGAATAGGTTTTTGAGGAAAGGAAATGCGCCGTATCTGTTTTCCACAGCCCAGAAACCAATACGCGGAGGTACGGAAAGCAGAGGGTAAAATTTGTGATTGGTTTTTGAGGAAAGGAAATGCGCCGTATCTGTCCACCAAAGCTTCGAAAGCAGTAGACCGGAAGCTTGGAAAGCAAAGGGTAAAATATGTGAATCGGTTTTTGAGGAAAGGAAATTCACTGTATCTGTTTTCCCCAGCCCCGAGACCAATACGCGGGGGCTCGGAAAGCAAGGGTAAAATTTGTGATTGGTTTTTGAGGAAAGAAAATGCGAAGCATGTTTACCACAGCTCCGAAACCAATACGCGGGGGCTCGGAAAGCTGAGGGTAAAATTTTTTAATTGGTTTTTGAGGAAAAGACACGCGCCGTATCTGCCTTCCTCAGCTTCGAAACCAGTAGACCAGGGGCTTGGAAAGCAAAGGGTAAAATTTGTGAATAGGTTTTTGAGGAAGGGAAATGCGCCGTATCTGTTTTCCACAGCTCCGAAACCAATACTCGGGGGCTCGGAAAGCAGAGGGTAAACTATGTTCATTGGTTTATAAGGAAATGAAATGCGCCGTATCTGCCTTCCGCAGCTTTGAAATCAGTAGACCGGGGGCTTGGAAAGCAGAGGGTAAAATTTGTGCTTTGGGGTTTGAAGAAAGGAAATGCGCCGTATCTGCCTTCCACAGCTTCGAAACCAGTAGACCGGAAGCTTGGAAAGCAAAGGGTAAAATTTGTGAATAGGTTTTTGAGGAAAGGAAACGCGCCGTATCTGTTTTCCACAGCACAGAAACCAATACGCAGGGGCACAGAAAGCAGACGGTCAAATTTCTGATTGGTTTTCGAGGATAGGAAATGCGCTGTATCTGTCCTCCAAAGCGTCGAAACCAGTAGACCGGAAGCTTGGCAATCAAAGTGTAAAATTTGTGAATAGGTTTTTGAGGAAGGGAAATGCGCCGTATCTCCCTTCCACAGCTTTGAAACCAGTAGACCGGGGACTTGGAAAGCTGAGGGTAAAATTTGTGCATTGGTTTTTGAGGAAAATAAATGCGCCGTATCTGTCTTCCACTGCTTCGAAACCAGTAGACAGGGGGCTCGGAAAGCAAAAGGTAAAATTGGAAATTGGTTTTTGAGAAAAGAAAACGCGCCGTATCTGTCCTCCAAAGCTTCGAAATCAGTAGACCGGGAGCTTGGAAAGCAAAGGGTAAAATTTCTGAATAGGTTTTTGAGGAAAGAAAATGCACCGTATCGGTTTTCGACAGCCCCGAAACAATACGCGGGGGCTCGGAAAGCAGAGGGTAAAATTTCTGATTGGCTTTTCAGGAAGAAAAATGCGCCGTTTCTGTCCACCAAAGCTTCGAAACCAGTAGACCGGGAGCTTGGAAAGCAAAGGGTAAAATTTGTGAATAGGTTTTTGAGGAAACGAAATGCACCATATCTGTTTTCCGCAGCCCCGAAAGCAATGCGCGGGGGCACGGAAAGCAAGAGTAAAATCTGTGATTAGTTTTTGAGGAAAGAAAATGCGCCGTATGTTTACCACAGCTCCAAAACCAATACGCGGGGGCTCGGAAAGCTGAGGGTAAAATTTTTTCATTTTCTTTTGAGAAAAAGAAACGCGCCGTATCTGCCTTCCACGGCTTCGAAACCAGTAGACCGGGGGCTTGTAATGCAGAGGGTAAAATTTGTGCTTTGGTGTTTGAGGAAAGGAAATGCGCCGTATCTGCCTTAGACAGCTTCGAAACCAGTAGACGGGGGCTTGGAAAGCAGAGGGTAAAATTTGTGTATTGGTTTTTGAGGAAGGGAAATGCACCGTATCTGTCCACCAAAGCTTCGAAAGCAGTAGACCGGAAGCTTGGAAAGCAAAGGGTAAAATATGTGAATCGGTTTTTGAGGAAAGGAAATTCACTGTATCTGTTTTCCACAGCCCCGAGACCAATACGCGGGGGCTCGGAAAGCAAGGGTAAAATTTGTGATTGGTTTTTGAGGAAAGAAAATGCGAAGTATCTTTACCACAGCTCCGAAACCAATATGCGGGGGCTCGGAAAGCTGAGGGTAAAATTTTTTCATTGGTTTTTGATGAAAAGAAACGCGCCGTATCTGCCTTCCTCAGCTTCAAAACCAGTAGACCAGGGGCTTGGAAAGCAAAGGGTAAAATTTGTGAATAGGTTTTTGAGGAAGGGAAATGCGCCGTATCTGTTTTCCACAGCCCCGAGACCAATACGCGCGGGCTCGGAAAGCAGAGGGTAAAATTTGTGTTTGGTTTTTGAGGAAATGAAATTCGCCGTCTCTGCCTTCCACAGCTTCGAAACCAATACGCGGGGGCTCGGAAAGCAGAGGGTAAAATTTGTGATTGTTTTTTGAGGAAAGGAAATGCACTGTATCTGTTTTCCACAGCCCGAAACCAATACGCGGGGGCTCGGAAAGCAGAGGGTAAAATTTGTTCAATAGTTTTTGAGGAAATGGAATTCGCCGTATCTGCCTTCCACAGCTTCGACAATACGCGGGGGCTCGGAAAGCAGAGGGTAAAATTTGTGATTGTTTTTTGAGGAAAGGAAATGCACTGTATCTGTTTTCCACAGCTCCGAAACCAATACTCGGGGGCTCGGAAAGCAGAGGGTAAACTTTGTTCATTGGTTTATGAGGAAATGAAATGCGCCTTATCTGCCTTCCGCAGCTTTGAAATCAGTAGACCGGGGGCTTGGAAAGCAGAGGGTAAAATTTGTGCTTTGGGGTTTGAGGAAAGGAAATGCGCCGTATCTCCCTTCCACAGCTTCGAAACCAGTAGACCGGGGGCTTGGAATGCAGAGGGTAAAATTTGTGCATTGGTTATTGAGGAAAAGAAATGCGCCGTATCTGCCTTCCACAGTTTCGAAACCAGTAGACCGGAAGCTTTGAAAGCAAAGGGTAAAATTTGTGAATAGGTTTTTGAGGAAAGGAAACGCGCCGTATCTGTTTTCCACAGCACAGAACCCAATACGCGGGGGCACGGAAAGCAGTGGGTAAAACTTGTGATTGGTTTTCGAGGAAAGAAAATGCGCCGTATCTGTCCTCCAAAGCTTCGAAACCAGTAGACCGGGAGCTTGGAAAGCAGAGGGTATAATTTGTGATTGGTTTTTGAGGAAAAGAAATGCGCCGTGTCTGCCTTCCACAGCTTCGAAATCAGTAGACCGGGAGCTTGGAAGGAAGAGGGTTAAATTTGTGAATAGGTTTTTTGAGGAAAGGAAATGCACCGTATCCGTTTTCCACAGCCCCAAAACCAATACGCTATAGCTCGGAAAGCGGGGGGTAAACTTTGTTCAATAGTTTATGAGGAAATGAAATGCGCCGTATCTGTCTTCCACAGCTTCGAAATCAGTAGACCGGGGGCTTGGAAAAGAGACGGTAAAATTTGTGGATTGGTTTTTGAGGAAAGGAATTGCGCCGTGTCTGCCTTCCACAGCTTCGAAACCAGTAGACCGGGAGCTTGGAAAGCCAAGGGTAAAATATGTGAATCGGTTTTTGAGGGAAGGAAATTCACTGTATCTGTTTTCCACAGCCCCGAGACGAATACGCGGGGGCTCGGAAAGCAGAGGATAAATTTGTGTTTGGTTTTTGAGGAAATGAAATTCGCCGTATCTGTCTTCCACAGCTTCGAAACCAATACGCGGGGGCTCGGAAAGCAGAGGGTAAAATTTGTGATTGTTTTTTGAGGACAGGAAATGCGCTGTATCTGCCTCCACAGCTTCGAAACCAATAGACCGGGGACGTGGAAAGCAGAGGGTAAAATTTGTGCATTGGTTTTTGAGGAAAAGAAATGCGCCGTATCTGCCTTCCACAGCTTCGAAACCAGTAGACCGGGGGCTTGGAAAAGAGACGGTAAAATTTGTGCATTGGTTTTTGAGGAAAGGAAATGCGCCGTATCTGCCCTCCACAGCTTCGAAACGAGTAAACCGGGAGCTTGGAAAGCAAAGGATAAAATATGTGAATAGAATTTTGAGGAAAGGAAATCCACTGTATCTGTTTTCCACAGCTCCGAAACCAATACACGGGGGCTCGGAAAGCAGAGGATATAATTGGTGAATAGGTTTTTGAGGAAAGGAAATGCGCCGTATCTGTTTTCCACAGCCCAGAAACCAATACGCGGAGGTACGGAAAGCAGAGGGTAAAATTTGTGATTGGTTTTTGAGGAAAGGAAATGCGCCGTATCTGTCCACCAAAGCTTCGAAAGCAGTAGACCGGAAGCTTGGAAAGCAAAGGGTAAAATATGTGAATCGGTTTTTGAGGAAAGGAAATTCACTGTATCTGTTTTCCCCAGCCCCGAGACCAATACGCGGGGGCTCGGAAAGCAAGGGTAAAATTTGTGATTGGTTTTTGAGGAAAGAAAATGCGAAGCATGTTTACCACAGCTCCGAAACCAATACGCGGGGGCTCGGAAATCTGAGGGTAAAATTTTTTAATTGGTTTTTGAGGAAAAGACACGCGCCGTATCTGCCTTCCTCAGCTTCGAAACCAGTAGACCAGGGGCTTGGAAAGCAAAGGGTAAAATTTGTGAATAGGTTTTTCAGGAAGGGAAATGCGCCGTATCTGTTTTCCACAGCTCCGAAACCAATACTCGGGGGCTAGGAAAGCAGAGGGTAAACTATGTTCATTGGTTTATAAGGAAATGAAATGCCCCGTATCTGCCTTCCGCAGCTTTGAAATCAGTAGACCGGGGGCTTGGAAAGCAGAGGGTAAAATTTGTGCTTTGGGGTTTGAAGAAAGGAAATGCGCCGTATCTCCCTTCCACAGCTACGAAACCAGTAGACCGGGGGCTTGGAATGCAGAGGGTAAAATTTGTGCATTGGTTATTGAGGAAAAGAAATGCGCCGTATCTGCCTTCCACAGCTTCGAAACCAGTAGACCGGAAGCTTGGAAACCAAAGGGTAAAATTTGTGAATAGGTTTTTGAGGAAAGGAAACGCGCCGTATCTGTTTTCCACAGCACAGAAACCAATACGCAGGGGCACAGAAAGCAGACGGTGAAATTTCTGATTGGTTTTCGAGGATAGGAAATGCGCTGTATCTGTCCTCCAAAGCGTCGAAACCAGTAGACCGGAAGCTTGGCAATCAAAGTGTAAAATTTGTGAATAGGTTTTTGAGGAAGGGAAATGCGCCGTATCTCCCTTCCACAGCTTTGAAACCAGTAGACCGGGGACTTGGAAAGCTGAGGGTAAAATTTGTGCATTGGTTTTTGAGGAAAATAAATGCGCCGTCTCTGTCTTCCACTGCTTCGAAACCAGTAGACAGGGGGCTCGGAAAGCAAAAGGTAAAATTGGAAATTGGTTTTTGAGAAAAGAAAACGCGCCGTATCTGTCCTCCAAAGCTTCGAAACCAGTAGACCGGGAGCTTGGAAAGCAAAGGGTAAAATTTCTGAATAGGTTTTTGAGGAAAGAAAATGCACCGTATCTGTTTTCGACAGCCCCGAAACAATACGCGGGGGCTCGGAAAGCAGAGGGTAAAATTTCTGATTGGCTTTTCAGGAAGGAAAATGCGCCGTTTCTGTCCACCAAAGCTTCGAAACCAGTAGACCGGGAGCTTGGAAAGCAAAGGGTAAAATTTGTGAATAGGTTTTTGAGGAAACGAAATGCACCATATCTGTTTTCCGCAGCCCCGAAAGCAATGCGCGGGGGCACGGAAAGCAAGAGTAAAATCTGTGATTAGTTTTTGAGGAAAGAAAATGCGCCGTATGTTAACCACAGCTCCAAAACCAATACGCGGGGGTTCGGAAAGCTGAGGGTAAAATTTTTTCATTTTCTTTTGAGAAAAAGAAACGCGCCGTATCTGCCTTCCACGGCTTCGAAACCAGTAGACCGGGGGCTTGTAATGCAGAGGGTAAAATTTGTGCTTTGGTGTTTGAGGAAAGGAAATGCGCCGTATCTGCCTTAGACAGCTTCGAAACCAGTAGACGGGGGCTTGGAAAGCAGAGGGTAAAATTTGTGTATTGGTTTTTGAGGAAGGGAAATGCACCGTATCTGTCCACCAAAGCTTCGAAAGCAGTAGACCGGAAGCTTGGAAAGCAAAGGGTAAAATATGTGAATCGGTTTTTGAGGAAAGGAAATTCACTGTATCTGTTTTCCACAGCCCCGAGACCAATACGCGGGGGCTCGGAAAGCAAGGGTAAAATTTGTGATTGGTTTTTGAGGAAAGAAAATGCGAAGTATCTTTACCACAGCTCCGAAACCAATATGCGGGGGCTCGGAAAGCTGAGGGTAAAATTTTTTCATTGGTTTTTGATGAAAAGAAACGCGCCGTATCTGCCTTCCTCAGCTTCAAAACCAGTAGACCAGGGGCTTGGAAAGCAAAGGGTAAAATTTGTGAATAGGTTTTTGAGGAAGGGAAATGCGCCGTATCTGTTTTCCACAGCCCCGAGACCAATACGCGGGGGCTCGGAAAGCAGAGGGTAAAATTTGTTCAATAGTTTTTGAGGAAATGGAATTCGCCGTATCTGCCTTCCACAGCTTCGACAATACGCGGGGGCTCGGAAAGCAGAGGGTAAAATTTGTGATTGTTTTTTGAGGAAAGGAAATGCACTGTATCTGTTTTCCACAGCCCGAAACCAATACACGGGGGCTCGGAAAGCAGAGGATATAATTGGTGAATAGGTTTTTGAGGAAAGGAAATGCGCCGTATCTGTTTTCCACAGCTCCGAAACCAATACGCGGGGGCTCGGAAAGCTGAGGGTAAAATTTTTTCATTGGTTTTTGAGGAAAAGACACGCGCCGTATCTGCCTTCCTCAGCTTCGAAACCAGTAGACCAGGGGCTTGGAAAGCAAAGGGTAAAATTTGTGAATAGGTGTTTGAGGAAGGGAAATGCGCCGTATCTGTTTTCCACAGCTCCGAAACCAATACTCGGGGGCTCGGAAAGCAGAGGGTAAACTTTGTTCATTGGTTTATGAGGAAATGAAATGCGCCGTATCAGCCTTCCGCAGCTTCGAAATCAGTAAACCGGGGGCTTGGAAAGCAGAGGGTAAAATTTGTGCTGTGGTGTTTGAGGAAAGGAAATGCGCCGTATCTGCCTTCCACAGCTTCGAAACCAGTAGACGGGGGCTTGGAAAGCAGAGGGTAAAATTTGTGTATTGGTTTTTGAGGAAAAGAAATGCGCCGTATCTGCCTTCCACAGCTTCAAAACCAGTAGACCGGAAGCTTGGAAAGCAAAGGGTAAAATTTGTGAATATTTTTTTGAGGAAAGGAAACGCGCCGTATCTGTTTTCCACAGCACAGAAACCAATACGCAGGGGCACAGAAAGCAGACGGTCAAATTTCTGATTGGTTTTCGAGGATAGGAAATGCGCTGTATCTGTCCTCCAAAGCGTCGAAACCAGTAGACCGAAAGCTTGGCAATCAAAGTGTAAAATTTGTGAATAGGTGTTTGAGGAAGGGAAATGCGCCGTATCTCCCTTCCACAGCTTTGAAACCAGTAGACCGGGGACTTGGAAAGCTGAGGGTAAAATTTGTGCATTGGTTTTTGAGGAAAATAAATGCGCCGTATCAGTTTTCCACAGCTCCGAAACCAATACGCGGGGGCTCGGAAAGCTGAGGGTAAAATTTTTTCATTGGTTTTTGAGGAAAAGACACGCGCCGTATCTGCCTTCCTCAGCTTCGACACCAGTAGACCAGGGGATTGGAAAGCAAAGGGTAAAATTTGTGAATAGGTGTTTGAGGAAGGGAAATGCGCCGTATCTGTTTTCGACAGCCCCGAAACAATACGCGGGGGCTCGGAAAGCAGAGGGTAAAATTTCTGATTGGCTTTTGAGGAAGGAAAATGCGCCGTTTCTGTCCACCAAAGCTTCGAAACCAGTAGACCGGGAGCTTGGAAAGCAAAGGGTAAAATTTGTGAATAGGTTTTTGAGGAAACGAAATGCACCATATCTGTTTTCCACAGCCCCGAAACCAATGCGCGGGGGCACGGAAAGCAAGGGTAAAATTTTTTCATTTGCTTTTGAGAAAAAGAAACGCGCCGTATCTGCCTTCCACGGCTTCGAAACCAGTAGACCAGGGGCTTGGAAAGCGAAGGGTAAAATTTGTGAATAGGTTTTTGAGGATGAGAAATGCGCCGTATCTGTTTTCCACAGCTCCGAAACCAATACTCGGGGGCTCGGAAAGCAGAGGGTAAACTTTGGTCATTGGTTTATGAGGAAATGAAATGCGCCGTATCTGCCTTCCACAGCTTCGAAACCAGTAGACGGGGGCTTGGAAAGCAGAGGGTAAAATTTGTGTATTGGTTTTTGAGGAAGGGAAATGCACCGTATCTGTCCACCAAAGCTTCGAAAGCAGTAGACCGGAAGCTTGGAAAGCAAAGGGTAAAATATGTGAATCGGTTTTTGAGGAAAGTAAATTCACTGTATCTGTTTTCCACAGCCCCGAGACCAATACGCGGGGGCTCGGAAAGCAAGGGTAAAATTTGTGATTGGTTTTTGAGGAAAGAAAATGCGAAGTATCTTTACCACAGCTCCGAAACCAATATGCGGGGGCTCGGAAAGCTGAGGGTAAAATTTTTTCATTGGTTTTTGATGAAAAGAAACGCGCCGTATCTGCCTTCCTCAGCTTCGAAACCAGTAGACCAGGGGCTTGGAAAGCAAAGGGTAAAATGTGTGAATAGGTTTTTGAGGAAGGGAAATGCGCCGTATCTGTTTTCCACAGCCCCGAGACCAATACGCGGGGGCTCGGAAAGCAGAGGGTAAAATTTGTGTTTGGTTTTTGAGGAAATGAAATTCGCCGTATCTGCCTTCCACAGATTCGAAACCAATATGCGGGGGCTCGGAAAGCAGAGGGTAAAATTTGTGATTGTTTTTTGAGGAAAGGAAATGCACTGTATCTGTTTTCCACAGCCCGAAACCAATACGCGGGGGCTCGGAAAGCAGAGGGTAAAATTTGTTCAATAGTTTTTGAGGAAATGAAATTCGCCGTATCTGCCTTCCACAGCTTCGAAACCAATACGCGGGGGCTCGGAAAGCGGAGGGTAAAATTTGTGATTGTTTTTTGAGGAAAGGAAATGCACTGTATCTGTTTTCCACAGCCCGAAACCAATACACGGGGGCTCGGAAAGCAGAGGATATAATTGGTGAATAGGTTTTTGAGGAAAGGAAATGCGCCGTATCTGTCCTCCGAAGCTTCGAAACCAGTAGACCGGGAGCTTGGAAATCAAAGGGTAAACTTTGTGAATAGGTTTTTTAGGAAAGGAAATGCACCGTATCTGTTTTCCGCAGCCCCGAAACCAAGAAGCAGGGGCTCAAAAATCAGAGGGTAAAATTAGTTCATTGGTTTATGAGGAAATGAAAACCGCCGTATCAGGCTTCCGCAGCTTCGAAATCAGTAGACCGGGGGCTTGGAAAGCAGAGGGTAAAATTTGTGCTTTGGTGTTTGAGGAAAGGAAATGCGCCGTATCTGAATTCCACAGCTTCGAAACAAGTAGACGGGGGCTTGGAAAGCAGAGGGTAAAATTTGTGTATTGGTTTTTGAGGAAAAGAAATGCGCCGTATCCGCCTTCCACAGCTTCGAAACCAGTAGACCGGGAGCTTGGAAACCAAAGGGTAAAATTTGTGAATAGGTATTTGAGGAAGGGAAATTCACTGTATCTGTTTTCCTCAGCCCCGAGACCAATACGCGGGGCTGGGAAAGCAAGGGTAAAATTTGTGATTGGTTTTTGAGGAAAGAAAATGCGAAGTATGTTTACCACAGCTCCGAAACCAATACGCGGGGGCTCGGAAAGCTGAGGGTAAAATTTTTTCATTGGTTTTTGAGGAAAAGACACGCGCCGTATCTGCTTTCCTCAGCTTCGAAACCAGTAGACCAGGGGCTTGGAAAGCAAAGGGTAAAATTTGTGAATAGGTGTTTGAGGAAGGGAAATGCGCCGTATCTGTTTTCCACAGCTCCGAAACCAATACTCGGGGGCTCGGAAAGCAGAGGGTAAACTTTGTTCATTGGTTTATGAGGAAATGAAATGCGCCGTATCAGCCTTCCGCAGCTTCGAAATCAGTAGACCGGGGGCTTGGAAAGCAGAGGGTAAAATTTGTGCTTTGGTGTTTGAGGAAAGGAAATGCGCCGTATCTGTTTTCCACAGCTCCGAAACCAATACTCGCGGGCTCGGAAAGCAGAGGGTAAACTTTGTTCATTGGTTTATGAGGAAATGAAATGCGCCGTATCAGCCTTCCGCAGCTTCGAAATCAGTAGACCGGAGGCTTGGAAAGCAGAGGGTAAAATTTCTGCTTTGGTGTTTGAGGAAAGGAAATGCGCCGTATCTGTTTTCCACAGCTCCGAAACCAATACTCGGGGGCTCGGAAAGCAGAGGGTAAACTTTGGTCATTGGTTTATGAGGAAATGAAATGCGCCGTATCAGCCTTCCGCAGCTTCGAAATCAGTAGACCGGGGGCTTGGAAAGCAGAGGGTAAAATTTGTGAATAGGTTTTTGAGGAAGGGAAATGCGCCGTATCTGTCCACCAAAGCTTCGAAAGCAGCAGACCGGAAGCTTGGAAAGCAAAGGGTAAAATATGTGAATCGGTTTTTGAGGAAAGAAAATGCGAAGTATGTTTACCACAGCTCCGAAACCAATACGTGGGGGCTCGGAAAGCTGAGGGTAAAATTTTTTCATTGGTTTTTGAGGAAAAGAAACGCGCCGTATCTGCCTTCCTCAGCTTCGAAACCAGTAGACCAGGGGCTTGGAAAGCAAAGGGTAAAATTTGTGAATAGGTTTTTGAGGAAGGGAAATGCGCCGTATCTGTTTTCCACAGCTCCGAAACCAATACTCGGGGGCTCGGAAAGCAGAGGGTAAACTTTGTTCATTGGTTTATGAGGAAATGAAATGCGCCTTATCTGCCTTCCGCAGCTTTGAAATCAGTAGACCGGGGGCTTGGAAAGCAGAGGGTAAAATTTGTGCTTTGGGGTTTGAGGAAAGGAAATGCGCCGTATCTCCCTTCCACAGCTTCGAAACCAGTAGACCGGGGGCTTGGAATGCAGAGGGTAAAATTTGTGCATTGGTTATTGAGGAAAAGAAATGCGCCGTATCTGCCTTCCACAGTTTCGAAACCAGTAGACCGGAAGCTTTGAAAGCAAAGGGTAAAATTTGTGAATAGGTTTTTGAGGAAAGGAAACGCGCCGTATCTGTTTTCCACAGCACAGAACCCAATACGCGGGGGCACGGAAAGCAGTGGGTAAAACTTGTGATTGGTTTTCGAGGAAAGAAAATGCGCCGTATCTGTCCTCCAAAGCTTCGAAACCAGTAGACCGGGAGCTTGGAAAGCAGAGGGTATAATTTGTGATTGGTTTTTGAGGAAAAGAAATGCGCCGTGTCTGCCTTCCACAGCTTCGAAATCAGTAGACCGGGAGCTTGGAAGGAAGAGGGTTAAATTTGTGAATAGGTTTTTTGAGGAAAGGAAATGCACCGTATCCGTTTTCCACAGCCCCAAAACCAATACGCTATAGGTCGGAAAGCGGGGGGTAAACTTTGTTCAATAGTTTATGAGGAAATGAAATGCGCCGTATCTGTCTTCCACAGCTTCGAAATCAGTAGACCGGGGGCTTGGAAAGCAGAGGGTAAAATTTGTGTATTGGTTTTTGATTAAGGGAAATGCACCGTATCTGTCCACCAAAGCTTCGAAAGCAGTAGACCGGAAGCTTGGAAAGCAAAGGGTAAAATATGTGAATCGGTTTTTGAGGAAAGGAAATTCACTGTATCTGTTTTCCACAGCCCCGAGACCAATACGCGGGGGCTCGGAAAGCAAGGGTAAAATTTGTGATTGGTTTTTGAGGAAAGAAAATGCGAAGTATCTTTACCACAGCTCCGAAACCAATATGCGGGGGCTCGGAAAGCTGAGGGTAAAATTTTTTCATTGGTTTTTGATGAAAAGAAACGCGCCGTATCTGCCTTCCTCAGCTTCGAAACCAGTAGACCAGGGGCTTGGAAAGCAAAGGGTAAAATTTGTGAATAGGTTTTTGAGGAAGGGAAATGCGCCGTATCTGTTTTCCACAGCCCCGAGACCAATACGCGCGGGCTCGGAAAGCAGAGGGTAAAATTTGTGTTTGGTTTTTGAGGAAATGAAATTCGCCGTCTCTGCCTTCCACAGCTTCGAAACCAATACGCGGGGGCTCGGAAAGCAGAGGGTAAAATTTGTGATTGTTTTTTGAGGAAAGGAAATGCACTGTATCTGTTTTCCACAGCCCGAAACCAATACGCGGGGGCTCGGAAAGCAGAGGGTAAAATTTGTTCAATAGTTTTTGAGGAAATGGAATTCGCCGTATCTGCCTTCCACAGCTTCGACAATACGCGGGGGCTCGGAAAGCAGAGGGTAAAATTTGTGATTGTTTTTTGAGGAAAGGAAATGCACTGTATCTGTTTTCCACAGCCCGAAACCAATACACGGGGGCTCGGAAAGCAGAGGATATAATTGGTGAATAGGTTTTTGAGGAAAGGAAATGCGCCGTATCTGTTTTCCACAGCTCCGAAACCAATACGCGGGGGCTCGGAAAGCTGAGGGTAAAATTTTTTCATTGGTTTTTGAGGAAAAGACACGCGCCGTATCTGCCTTCCTCAGCTTCGAAACCAGTAGACCAGGGGCTTGGAAAGCAAAGGGTAAAATTTGTGAATAGGTGTTTGAGGAAGGGAAATGCGCCGTATCTGTTTTCCACAGCTCCGAAACCAATACTCGGGGGCTCGGAAAGCAGAGGGTAAACTTTGTTCATTGGTTTATGAGGAAATGAAATGCGCCGTATCTGCCTTCCACAGCTTCGAAACCAGTAGACGGGGGCTTGGAAAGCAGAGGGTAAAATTTGTGTATTGGTTTTTGAGGAAAAGAAATGCGCCGTATCTGCCTTCCACAGCTTCAAAACCAGTAGACCGGAAGCTTGGAAAGCAAAGGGTAAAATTTGTGAGTATTTTTTTGAGGAAAGGAAACGCGCCGTATCTGTTTTCCACAGCACAGAAACCAATACGCAGGGGCACAGAAAGCAGACGGTCAAATTTCTGATTGGTTTTCGAGGATAGGAAATGCGCTGTATCTGTCCTCCAAAGCGTCGAAACCAGTAGACCGAAAGCTTGGCAATCAAAGTGTAAAATTTGTGAATAGGTGTTTGAGGAAGGGAAATGCGCCGTATCTCCCTTCCACAGCTTTGAAACCAGTAGACCGGGGACTTGGAAAGCTGAGGGTAAAATATGTGCATTGGTTTTTGAGGAAAATAAAAGCGCCGTATCAGTTTTACACAGCTCCGAAACCAATACGCGGGGGCTCGGAAAGCTGAGGGTAAAATTTTTTCATTGGTTTTTGAGGAAAAGACACGCGCCGTATCTGCCTTCTTCGGCTTCGACACCAGTAGACCAGGGGCGTGGAAAGCGAAGGGTAAAATTTGTGAATAGGTTTTTGAGGAAGGGAAATGCGCCGTATCTGTTTTCCACAGCTCCGAAACCAATACTCGGGGGCTCGGAAAGCAGAGGGTAAACTTTGTTCATTGGTTTATGAGGAAATGAAATGCGCCGTATCTGCCTTCCGCAGCTTCGAAATCAGTAGACCGGGGGCTTGGAAAGCTGAGGGTAAAATTTGTGCTTTGGTGTTTGAGGAAAGGAAATGCGCCGTATCTGCCTTCCACAGCTTCGAAACCAGTAGACTGGGGCTTGGAAAGCAGAGGGTAAAATTTGTGTATTGGTTTTTGAGGAAGGGAAATGCACCGTATCTGTCCACCAAAGCTTCGAAAGCAGCAGACCGGAAGCTTGGAAAGCAAAGGGTAAAATATGTGAATCGGTTTTTGAGGAAAGGAAATTCACTGTATCTGTTTTCCACAGCCCCGAGACCAATACGCGGAGGCTCGGAAAGCAAGGGTAAAATTTGTGATTGGTTTTTGAGGAAAGAAAATGCGAAGTATGTTTACCACAGCTCCGAAACCAATACGTGGGGGCTCGGAAAGCTGAGGGTAAAATTTTTTCATTGGTTTTTGAGGAAAAGAAACGCGCCGTATCTGCCTTCCTCAGCTTCGAAACCAGTAGACCAGGGGCTTGGAAAGCAAAGGGTAAAATTTGTGAATAGGTTTTTGAGGAAGGGAAATGCGCCGTATCTGTTTTCCACAGCTCCGAAACCAATACTCGGGGGCTCGGAAAGCAGAGGGTAAACTTTGTTCATTGGTTTATGAGGAAATGAAATGCGCCGTATCTGCCTTCCGCAGCTTCGAAATCAGTAGACCGGGGGCTTGGAAAGCTGAGGGTAAAATTTGTGCTTTGGTGTTTGAGGAAAGGAAATGCGCCGTATCTGCCTTCCACAGCTTCGAAACCAGTAGACTGGGGCTTGGAATGCAGAGGGTAAAATTTGTGTATTGGTTTTTGAGGAAGGGAAATGCACCGTATCTGTCCACCAAAGCTTCGAAAGCAGCAGACCGGAAGCTTGGAAAGCAAAGGGTAAAATATGTGAATCGGTTTTTGAGGAAAGGAAATTCACTGTATCTGTTTTCCACAGCCCCGAGACCAATACGCGGAGGCTCGGAAAGCAAGGGTAAAATTTGTGATTGGTTTTTGAGGAAAGAAAATGCGAAGTATGTTTACCACAGCTCCGAAACCAATACGTGGGGGCTCGGAAAGCTGAGGGTAAAATTTTTTCATTGGTTTTTGAGGAAAAGAAACGCGCCGTATCTGCCTTCCTCAGCTTCGAAACCAGTAGACCAGGGGCTTGGAAAGCAAAGGGTAAAATTTGTGAATAGGGTTTTGAGGAAGGGAAATGCGCCGTATCTGTTTTCCACAGCTCCGAAACCAGTACTCGGGGGCTCGGAAAGCAGAGGGTAAACTTTGTTCATTGGTTTATGAGGAAATGAAATGCGCCTTATCTGCCTTCCGCAGCTTTGAAATCAGTAGACCGGGGGCTTGGAAAGCAGAGGGTAAAATTTGTGCTTTGGGGTTTGAGGAAAGGAAATGCGCCGTATCTCCCTTCCACAGCTTCGAAACCAGTAGACCGGGGGCTTGGAATGCAGAGGGCAAAATTTGTGCATTGGTTATTGAGGAAAAGAAATGCGCCGTATCTGCCTTCCACAGTTTCGAAACCAGTAGACCGGAAGCTTGGAAAGCAAAGGGTAAAATTTGTGAATAGGTTTTTGAGGAAAGGAAACGCGCCGAATTTGTTTTCCACAGCACAGAACCCAATACGCGGGGGCACGGAAAGCAGTGGGTATAATTTGTGATTGGTTTTTGAGGAAAAGAAATGCGCCGTGTCTGCCTTCCACAGCTTCGAAATCAGTAGACCGGGAGCTTGGAAGGAAGAGGGTTAAATTTGTGAATAGGTTTTTTGAGGAAAGGAAATGCACCGTATCTGTTTTCCACAGCCCCAAAACCAATACGCTATAGCTCGGAAAGCGGGGGGTAAACTTTGTTCAATAGTTTATGAGGAAATGAAATGCGCCGTATCTGTCTTCCACAGCTTCGAAATCAGTAGACCGGGGGCTTGGAAAAGAGACGGTAAAATTTGTGGATTGGTTTTTGAGGAAAGGAATTGCGCCGTGTCTGCCTTCCACAGCTTCGAAACCAGTAGACCGGGAGCTTGGAAAGCCGAGGGTAAAATATGTGAATCGGTTTTTGAGGAAAGGAAATTCACTGTATCTGTTTCCACAGCCCCGAGACCAATACGCGGGGGCTCGGAAAGCAGAGGATAAATTTGTGTTTGGTTTTTGAGGAAATGAAATTCGGCGTATCTGTCTTCCACAGCTTCGAAACCAATACGCGGGGGCTCGGAAAGCAGAGGGTAAAATTTGTGATTGTTTTTTGAGGACAGGAAATGCGCTGTATCTGCCTCCACAGCTTCGAAACCAGTAGACCGGGAGCTTGGAAAGCAGAGGGTATAATTTGTGATTGGTTTTTGAGGAAAAGAAATGCGCCGTATCTGCCTTCCACAGCTTCGAAACCAGTAGACCGGGGGCTTGGAAAAGAGACGGTAAAATTTGTGCATTGGTTTTTGAGGAAAGGAAATGCGCCGTATCTGCCCTCCACAGCTTCGAAACGAGTAAACCGGGAGCTTGGAAAGCAAAGGATAAAATATGTGAATAGAATTTTGAGGAAAGGAAATCCACTGTATCTGTTTTCCACAGCTCCGAAACCAATACACGGGGGCTCGGAAAGCAGAGGATGTAATTGGTGAATAGGTTTTTGAGGAAAGGAAATGCGCCGTATCTGTTTTCCACAGCCCAGAAACCAATACGCGGAGGTACGGAAAGCAGAGGGTAAAATTTGTGATTGGTGTTTGAGGAAAGGAAATGCGCCGTATCTGTCCTCCGAAGCTTCGAAACCAGTAGACCGGGAGCTTGGAAATCAAAGGGTAAACTTTGTGAATAGGTTTTTGAGGAAAGGAAATGCACCGTATCTGTTTTCCGCAGTCCCGAAACCAATAAGCAGGGGCTCGAAAATCAGAGGGTAAAATTAGTTCATTGGTTTATAAGGAAATGAAAACCGCCGTATCAGCCTTCCGCAGCTTCGAAATCAGTAGACCGGGGGCTTGGAAAGCAGAGGGCAAAATTTGTGCTTTGGTGTTTGAGGAAAGGAAATGCGCCGTATCTGAATTCCACAGCTTCGAAACAAGTAGACGGGGGCTTGGAAAGCAGAGGGTAAAATTTGTGTATTGGTTTTTGAGCAAAAGAAATGCGCCGTATCCGCCTTCCACAGCTTCGAAACCAGTAGACCGGGAGCTCGGAAACCAAAGGGTAAAATTTCTGAATAGGTTTTCGAGGAAGGGAAATGCACCGTATCTGTCCACCAAAGCTTCGAAAGCAGTAGACCGGAAGCTTGGAAAGCAAAGGGTAAAATATGTGAATCGGTTTTTGAGGAAAGGAAATTCACAGTATCTGTTTTCCCCAGCCCCGAGACCAATACGCGGGGGCTCGGAAAGCAAGGGTAAAATTTGTGATTGGTTTTTGAGGAAAGAAAATGCGAAGCATGTTTACCACAGCTCCGAAACCAATACGCGGGGGCTCGGAAAGCTGAGGGTAAAATTTTTTAATTGGTTTTTGAGGAAAAGACACGCGCCGTATCTGCCTTCGTCAGCTTCGAAACCAGTTGACCAGGGGCTTGGAAAGCAAAGGGTAAAATTTGTGAATAGGTTTTTGAGGAAGGGAAATGCGCCGTATCTGTTTTCCACAGCTCCGAAACCAATACTCGGGGGCTCGGAAAGCAGAGGGTAAACTTTGTTCATTGGTTTATAAGGAAATGAAATGCGCCGTATCTGCCTTCCGCAGCTTTGAAATCAGTAGACCGGGGGCTTGGAAAGCAGAGGGTAAAATTTGTGCTTTGGGGTTTGAAGAAAGGAAATGCGCCGTATCTCCCTTCCACAGCTACGAAACCAGTAGACCGGGGGCTTGGAATGCAGAGGGTACAAATTTGTGCATTGGTTATTGAGGAAAAAAAATGCGCCGTATCTGCCTTCCACAGCTTCGAAACCAGTAGACCGGAAGCTTGGAAAGCAAAGGGTAAAATTTGTGAATAGGTTTTTGAGGAAAGGAAACGCGCCGTATCTGTTTTCCACAGCACAGAAACCAATACGCAGGGGCACAGAAAGCAGACGGTCAAATTTCTGATTGGTTTTCGAGGATAGGAAATGCGCCGTTTCTGTCCACCAAAGCTTCGAAACCAGTAGACCGGGAGCTTGGAAAGCAAAGGGTAAAATTTGTGAATAGGTTTTTGAGGAAACGAAATGCACCATATCTGTTTTCCACAGCCCCGAAAGCAATGCGCGGGGGCACGGAAAGCAAGGGTAAAATTTGTGATTAGTTTTTGAGGAAAGAAAATGCGCCGTATGTTTACCACAGCTCCAAAACCAATACGCGGGGGCTCGGAAAGCTGAGGGTAAAATTTTTTCATTGGCTTTTGAGAAAAAGAAACGCGCCGTATCTGCCTTCCACGGCTTCGAAACCAGTAGACCGGGGGCTTGTAAAGCAGAGGGTAAAATTTGTGCTTTGGTGTTTGAGGAAAGGAAATGCGCCGTATCTGCCTTCCACAGCCTCGAAACCAGTAGACAGGGGCTTGGAAAGCAGAGGGTAAAATTTGTGTATTGGTTTTTGAGGAAGGGAAATGCACGTATCTGTCCACCAAAGCTTCGAAAGCAGTAGACCGGAAGCTTGGAAAGCAAAGGGTAAAATATGTGAATCGGTTTTTGAGGAAAGGAAATTCACAGTATCTGTTTTCCACAGCCCCGAGACCAATACGCGGGGGCTCGGAAAGCAAGGGTAAATTTTGTGATTGGTTTTTGAGGAAAGAAAATGCGAAGTATGTTTACCACAGCTCCGAAACCAATGTGCGGGGGCTCGCTAAAGCTGAGGGTAAAATTTTTTCATTGGTTTTTGATGAAAAGAAACGCGCCGTATCTGCCTTCCTCAGCTTCGAAACCAGTAGACCAGGGGCTTGGAAAGCAAAGGGTAAAATTTGTGAATAGGTTTTTGAGGAAGGGAAATGCGCCGTATCTGTTTTCCACAGCCCCGAGACCAATACGCGCGGGCTCGGAAAGCAGAGGGTAAAATTTGTGTTTGGTTTTTGAGGAAATGAAATTCGCCGTCTCTGCCTTCCACAGCTTCGAAACCAATACGCGGGGGCTCGGAAAGCAGAGGGTAAAATTTGTGATTGTTTTTTGAGGAAAGGAAATACACTGTATCTGTTTTCCACAGCCCGAAACCAATACGCGGGGGCTCGGAAAGCAGAGGGTAAAATTTGTTCAATAGTTTTTGAGGAAATGGAATTCGCCATATCTGCCTTCCACAGCTTCGACAATACGCGGGGGCTCGGAAAGCAGAGGGTAAAATTTGTGATTGTTTTTTAGGAAAGGAAATGCACTGTATCTGTTTTCCACAGCCCGAAACCAATACACGGGGGCTCGGAAAGCAGAGGATATAATTGGTGAATAGGTTTTTGAGGAAAGGAAATGCGCCGTATCTGTTTTCCACAGCTCCGAAACCAATACGCGGGGGCTCGGAAAGCTGAGGCTAAAATTTTTTCATTGGTTTTTGAGGAAAAGACACGCGCCGTATCTGCCTTCCTCAGCTTCGAAACCAGTAGACCAGGGGCTTGGAAAGCAAAGGGTAAAATTTGTGAATAGGTGTTTGAGGAAGGGAAATGCGCCGTATCTGTTTTCCACAGCTCCGAAACCAATACTCGGGGGCTCGGAAAGCAGAGGGTAAACTTTGTTCATTGGTTTATGAGGAAATGAAATGCGCCGTATCATCCTTCCGCAGCTTCGAAATCAGTAGACCGGGGGCTTGGAAAGCAGAGGGTAAAATTTGTGCTGTGGTGTTTGAGGAAAGAAAATGCGCCGTATCTGAATTCCACAGCTTCGAAACAAGTAGACGGGGGCTTGGAAAGCAGAGGGTAAAATTTGTGTATTGGTGTTTGAGGAAAAGAAATGCGCCGTATCCGCCTTCCACAGCTTCGAAACCAGTAGACCGGGAGCTTGGAAACCAAAGGGTAAAATTTGTGAATAGGTTTTTGAGGAAGGGAAATGCACCGTATCTGTCCACCAAAGCTTCGAAAGCAGTAGACCGGAAGCTTGGAAAGCAAAGGGTAAAATTTGTGAATAGGTGTTTGAGGAAGGGAAATGCGCCGTATCTGTTTTCCACAGCTCCGAAACCAATACTCGGGGGCTCGGAAAGCAGAGGGTAAACTTTGTTCATTGGTTTTTGAGGAAAAGACACGCGCCGTATCTGCCTTCCTCAGCTTCGAAACCAGTAGACCAGGGGCTTGGAAAGCAAAGGGTGAAATTTGTGAATAGGTGTTTGAGGAAGGGAAATGCGCCGTATCTGTTTTCCACAGCTCCGAAACCAATACTCGGGGGCTCGGAAAGCAGAGGGTAAACTTTGTTCATTGGTTTATGAGGAAATGAAATGCGCCGTATCAGCATTCCGCAGCTTCGAAATCAGTAGACCGGGGGTTTGGAAAGCAGAGGGTAAAATTTGTGCTGTGGTGTTTGAGGAAAGGAAATGCGCCGTATCTGCCTTCCACAGCTTCGAAACCAGTAGACGGGGGCTTGGAAAGCAGAGGGTAAAATTTGTGTATTGGTTTTTGAGGAAAAGAAATGCGCCGTATCTGCCTTCCACAGCTTCAAAACCAGTAGACCGGAAGCTTGGAAAGCAAAGGGTAAAATTTGTGAATAGGTTTTTGAGGAAAGGAAACGCGCCGTATCTGTTTTCCACAGCACAGAAACCAATACGCAGGGGCACAGAAAGCAGACGGTCAAATTTCTGATTGGTTTTCGAGGATAGGAAATGCGCTGTATCTGTCCTCCAAAGCGTCGAAACCAGTAGACCGAAAGCTTGGCAATCAAAGTGTAAAATTTGTGAATAGGTGTTTGAGGAAGGGAAATGCGCCGTATCTCCCTTCCACAGCTTTGAAACCAGTAGACCGGGGACTTGGAAAGCTGAGGGTAAAATTTGTGCATTGGTTTTTGAGGAAAATAAATGCGCCGTATCAGTTTTCCACAGCTCCGAAACCAATACGCGGGGGCTCGGAAAGCTGAGGGTAAAATTTTTTCATTGGTTTTTGAGGAAAAGACACGCGCCGTATCTGCCTTCCTCAGCTTCGACACCAGTAGACCAGGGGATTGGAAAGCAAAGGGTAAAATTTGTGAATAGGTGTTTGAGGAAGGGAAATGCGCCGTATCTGTTTTCGACAGCCCCGAAACAATACGCGGGGGCTCGGAAAGCAGAGGGTAAAATTTCTGATTGGCTTTTGAGGAAGGAAAATGCGCCGTTTCTGTCCACCAAAGCTTCGAAACCAGTAGACCGGGAGCTTGGAAAGCAAAGGGTAAAATTTGTGAATAGGTTTTTGAGGAAACGAAATGCACCATATCTGTTTTCCACAGCCCCGAAACCAATGCGCGGGGGCACGGAAAGCAAGGGTAAAATTTTTTCATTGGCTTTTGAGAAAAAGAAACGCGCCGTATCTGCCTTCCACGGCTTCGAAACCAGTAGACCAGGGGCTTGGAAAGCGAAGGGTAAAATTTGTGAATAGGTTTTTGAGGATGAGAAATGCGCCGTATCTGTTTTCCACAGCTCCGAAACCAATACTCGGGGGCTCGGAAAGCAGAGGGTAAACTTTGGTCATTGGTTTATGAGGAAATGAAATGCGCCGTATTAGCCTTCCCAGCTTTGAAATCAGTAGACCGGGGGCTTGGAAAGCAGAGGGTAAAATTTGTGCTTTGGTGTTTGAGGAAAGGAAATGCGCCGTATCTGCCTTCCACAGCTTCGAAACCAGTAGACGGGGGCTTGGAAAGCAGAGGGTAAAATATGTGAATCGGTTTTTGAGGAAAGGAAATTCACTGTATCTGTTTTCCACAGCCCCGAGACCATTACGCGGGGGCTCGGAAAGCAAGGGTAAAATTTGTGATTGGTTTTTGAGGAAAGAAAATGCGAAGTATCTTTACCACAGCTCCGAAACCAATATGCGGGGGCTCGGAAAGCTGAGGGTAAAATTTTTTCATTGGTTTTTGATGAAAAGAAACACGCGGTATCTGCCTTCCTCAGCTTCGAAAACAGTAGACCAGGGGCTTGGAAAGCAAAGGGTAAAATTTGTGAATAGGTTTTTGAGGAAGGGAAATGCGCCGTATCTGTTTTCCACAGCCCCGAGACCAATACGCGCGGGCTCGGAAAGCAGAGGGTAAAATTTGTGTTTGGTTTTTGAGGAAATGAAATTCGCCGTCTCTGCCTTCCACAGCTTCGAAACCAATACGCGGGGGCTCGGAAAGCAGAGGGTAAAATTTGTGATTGTTTTTTGAGGAAAGGAAATGCACTGTATCTGTTTTCCACAGCCCGAAACCAATACACGGGGGCTCGGAAAGCAGAGGATATAATTGGTGAATAGGTTTTTGAGGAAAGGAAATGCGCCGTATCTGTTTTCCACAGCTCCGAAACCAATACGCGGGGGCTCGGAAAGCTGAGGGTAAAATTTTTTCATTGGTTTTTGAGGAAAAGACACGCGCCGTATCTGCCTTCCTCAGCTTCGAAACCAGTAGACCAGGGGCTTGGAAAGCAAAGGGTAAAATTTGTGAATAGGTGTTTAAGGAAGGGAAATGCGCCGTATCTGTTTTCCACAGCTCCGAAACCAATACTCGGGGGCTCGGAAAGCAGAGGGTAAACTTTGTTCATTGGTTTATGAGGAAATGAAATGCGCCGTATCAGCCTTCCGCAGCTTCGAAATCAGTAGACCGGGGGCTTGGAAAGCAGAGGGTAAAATTTGTGCTGTGGTGTTTGAGGAAAGGAAATGCGCCGTATCTGAATTCCACAGCTTCGAAACAAGTAGACGGGGGCTTGGAAAGCAGAGGGTAAAATTTGTGTATTGGTTTTTGAGGAAAAGAAATGCGCCGTATCCGCCTTCCACAGCTTCGAAACCAGTAGACCGGGAGCTTGGAAACCAAAGGGGAAAATTTGTGAATAGGTTTTTGAGGAAGGGAAATGCACCGTATCTGTCCACCAAAGCTTCGAAAGCAGTAGACCGGAAGCTTGGAAAGCAAAGGGTAAAATTTGTGAATAGGTGTTTGAGGAAGGGAAATGCGCCGTATCTGTTTTCCACAGCTCCGAAACCAATACTCGGGGGCTCGGAAAGCAGAGGGTAAACTTTGTTCATTGGTTTTTGAGGAAAATACACGCGCCGTATCTGCCTTCCTCAGCTTCGAAACCAGTAGACCAGGGGCTTGGAAAGCAAGGGGTAAAATTTGTGAATAGGTGTTTGAGGAAGTGAAATGCGCCGTATCTGTTTTCCACAGCTCCGAAACCAATACTCGGGGGCTCGGAAAGCAGAGGGTAAACTTTGTTCATTGGTTTATGGGGAAATGAAATGCGCCGTATCAGCCTTCCGCAGCTTCGAAATCAGTAGACCGGGGGCTTGGAAAGCAGAGGGTAAAATTTGTGCTGTGGTGTTTGAGGAAAGGAAGTGCGCCATATCTGCCTTCCACAGCTTCGAAACCAGTAGACGGGGGCTTGGAAAGCAGAGGGTAAAATTTGTGTATTGGTTTTTGAGGAAAAGAAATGCGCCGTATCCGCCTTCCACAGCTTCGAAACCAGTAGACCGGGAGCTTGGAAAGCAAATGGTAAAATATGTGAATCGGTTTTTGAGGAAAGGAAATTCGCTGTATCTGTTTTCCACAGCCCCGACACCAATACGCGGGGGCTCGGAAAGCAAGGGTAAAATTTGTGATTTTTGTTTGAGGAAAGAAAATGCGAAGTATGTTTACCACAGCTCCGAAACCAATACGCGGGGGCTTGGAAAGTAGAGGGTAAAATTTTTTCATTGGTTTTTGAGGAAAAGACACGCGCCGTATCTCCCTTCCACAGCTTCGATACAAGTAGACCGGGGGCTTGGAATGCAGAGGGTAAAATTTGTGCATTGGTTATTGAGGAAAAGAAATGCGCCGTATCTGCCTTCCACAGCTTCGAAACCAGTAGACCGGAAGCTTGGAAAGCAAAGGGTAAAATTTGTGAATAGGTTTTTGAGGAAAGGAAACGCGCCGTATCTGTTTTCCACAGCACAGAAACCAAAACGCAGGGGCACAGAAAGCAGACGGTCAAATTTCTGATTGGTTTTCGAGGATAGGAAATGCGCTGTATCTGTCCTCCAAAGCGTCGAAACCAGTAGACCGAAAGCTTGGGAATCAAAGTGTAAAATTTGTGAATAGGTGTTTGAGGAAGGGAAATGCGCCGTATCTCCCTTCCACAGCTTTGAAACCAGTAGACCGTGGACTTGGAAAGCTGAGGGTAAAATTTGTGCATTGGTTTTTGAGGAAAATAAATGCGCCGTATCAGTTTTCCACAGCTCCAAAACCAATACGCGGGGGCTCGGAAAGCTGAGGGTAAAATTTCTGATTGGCTTTTGAGGAAGGAAAATGCGCCGTTTCTGTCCACCAAAGCTTCGAAACCAGTAGACCGGGAGCTTGGAAAGCAAAGGGTAAAATTTGTGAATAGGTTTTTGAGGAAACGAAATGCACCATATCTGTTTTCCACAGCCCCGAAACCAATGCGCGGGGGCACGGAAAGCAAGGGTAAAATTTTTTCATTGGCTTTTGAGAAAAAGAAACGCGCCGTATCTGCCTTCCACGGCTTCGAAACCAGTAGACCAGGGGCTTGGAAAGCGAAGCGTAAAATTTGTGAATAGGGTTTTGAGGAAGAGAAATGCGCCGTATCTGTTTTCCACAGCTCCGAAACCAATACTCGGGGGCTCGGAAAGCAGAGGGTAAACTTTGGTCATTGGTTTATGAGGAAATGAAATGCGCCGTATTAGCCTTCCGCAGCTTTGAAATCAGTAGACCGGGGGCTTGGAAAGCAGAGGGTAAAATTTGTGCTTTGGTGTTTGAGGAAGGGAAATGCACCGTATCTGTCCACCAAAGCTTCGAAAGCAGTAGACCGGAAGCTTGGAAAGCAAAGGGTAAGATATGTGAATCGGTTTTTGAGGAAAGGAAATTCACTGTATCTGTTTTCCACAGCCCCGAAACCAATACGCGGGGGCTCGGAAAGCTGAGGGTAAAATTTTTTCATTGGTTTTTGATGAAAAGAAACGCGCCGTATCTGCCTTCCTCAGCTTCGAAACCAGTAGACCAGGGGCTTGGAAAGCAAAGGGTAAAATTTGTGAATAGGTTTTTGAGGAAGGGAAATGCGCCGTATCTGTTTTCCACAGCCCCGAGACCAATACGCGGGGGCTCGGAAAGCAGAGGGTAAAATTTGTGTTTGGTTTTTGAGGATATGAAATTCGCCGTATCTGCCTTCCACAGCTTCGAAACCAATATGCGGGGGCTCGGAAAGGAGAGGGTAAAATTTGTGATTGTTTTTTGAGGAAAGGAAATGCACTGTATCTGTTTTCCACAGCCCGAAACCAATACGCGGGGGCTCGGAAAGCAGAGGGTAAAATTTGTTCAATAGTTTTTGAGGAAATGGAATTCGCCGTATCTGCCTTCCACAGCTTCGAAACCAATACGCGGGGGCTCGGAAAGCAGAGGGTAAAATTTGTGATTGTTTTTTGAGGAAAGGAAATGCACTGTATCTGTTTTCCACAGCCCGAAACCAATACACGGGGGCTCGGAATGCAGAGGATATAATTGGTGAATAGGTTTTTGAGGAAAAGAAATGCGCCGTATCTGTTTTCCACAGCTCCGAAACCAATACGCGGGGGCTCGGAAAGCTGAGGGTAAAATTTTTTCATTGGTTTTTGAGGAAAAGACACGCGCCGTATCTGCCTTCCTCAGCTTCGAAACCAGTAGACCAGGGGCTTGGAAAGCAAAGGGTAAATTTTGTGAATAGGTGTTTGAGGAAGGGAAATGCGCCGTATCTGTTTTCCACAGCTCCGAAACCAATACTCGGGGGCTCGGAAAGCAGAGGGTAAACTTTGTTCATTGGTTTATGAGGAAATGAAATGCGCCGTATCAGCCTGCCGCAGCTTCGAAATCAATAGACCGGGGGCTTGGAAAGCAGAGGGTAAAATTTGTGCTGTGGTGTTTGAGGAAAGGAAATGCGCCGTATCTGCCTTCCACAGCTTCGAAACCAGTAGACGGGGGCTTGGAAAGCAGAGGGTAAAATTTGTGTATTGGTTTTTGAGGAAAAGAAATGCGCCGTATCCGCCTTCCACAGCTTCGAAACCAGTAGACCGGGAGCTTGGAAACCAAAGGGTAAAATTTGTGCATAGGTTTTTGAGGAAGGGAAATGCGCCGTATCTGTCCACCAAAGCTTCGAAAGCAGTAGAGCGGAAGCTTGGAAAGCAAATGGTAAAATATGTGAATCGGTTTTTGAGGAAAGGAAATTCACTGTATCTGTTTTCCACAGCCCCGAGACCAATACGCGGGGGCTCGGAAAGCAAGGGTAAAATTTGTGATTGGTTTTTGAGGAATGAAAATGCGAAGTATGTTTACCATAGCTCCGAAACCAATACGCGGGGGCTCGGAAAGCTGAGGGTAAAATTTTTTCATTGGTTTTTGAGGAAAAAGAAACGCGCCGTATCTGCCTTCCTCAGCTTCGAAACCAGTAGACCAGGGGCTTGGAAAGCAAAGGGTAAAATTTGTGAATAGGATTTTGAGGAAGGGAAATGCGCCGTATCTGTTTTCCACAGCCCCGAAACCAATACTCGGGGGCTCGGAAAGCAGAGGGTAAACTTTGTTCATTGGTTTATGAGGAAATGAAATGCGCCGTATCAGCCTTCCGCAGCTTCGAAATCAGTAGACCGGGGGCTTGGAAAGCAGAGGGTAAAATTTGTTCAATAGTTTATGAGGAAATGAAATGCGCCGTATCGGCCTTCCACAGCTTCGAAATAAGTAGACCGGGGGCTTGGAAAAGAGACGGTAAAATTTGTGGATTGGTTTTCGAGGAAAGGAAATGCGCCGTGTCTGCCTTCCACAGCTTCGAATCCAGTAGACCGGGAGCTTGGAAAGCAAAGGGTAAAATATGTGAATCAGTTTTTGAGGAAAGGAAATTCACTGTATCTGTTTTCCACCGCCCCGAGACCAATACGCGGGGGCTCGGAAAGCAGAGGGTAAAATTTGTGTTTGGTTTTTGAGGAAATGAAATTCGCCATATCTGCCTTCCACAGCTTCGAAACCAATACGCGGGGGCTCGGAAAGCAGAGGGTAAGATTTGTGATTGCTTTTTGAGGAAAGGAAACGCGCCGTATCTGCCTCCACAGCTTCGAAACCAGTAGACCGGGGACTTGGAAAGCAGAGGGTAAAATTTGTGCATTGGTTTTTGAGGAAAAGAAATGCGCCGTATCTGCCTTCCACAGCTTCGAAACCAGTAGACCGGGAGCTTGGAAAAGAGACGGTAAAATTTGTGCATTCGTTTTTGAGGAAAGGAAATGCGCCGTATCTGCCCTCCACAGCATCGAAACGAGTGAACCGGGAGCTTGGAAAGCAAAGGGTAAAATTTGTGAATAGGATTTTGAGGAAAGTAAATGCACTGTATCTGTTTTCCACAGCCCCGAAACAAATAGGCGGGGGCTCGTAAAGCAGAGGGTAAAATGTGTGACTGGTTTTTGAGGAAGGGAAATGCGCCGTATCTGTTTTCCACAGCTCCGAAACCAATACGCGGGGCTCGGAAAGCAGAGGGTATAATTTGTAAATAGGTATTTGAGGAAAGGAAATGCGCCATATCTGTTTTCACAGCCCAGAAAACAATACGCAGGGGCACAGAAAGCAGACGGTAAAATCTCTGATTGGTTTTCGAGGATAGGAAATGCGCCGTATCTGTCCTCCAAAGCGTCGAAACCAGTAGACCGGGAGCTTGGAAATCAAAGTTTAAAATTTGTGAATAGGTTTTTGAGGAAGGGAAATGCGCCGTATCTCCCTTCCACAGCTTTGAAACCAGTAGACCGGGGACTTGGAAAGCTGAGGGTAAAATTTGTGCATTGGTTTTTTAGGAAAATAAATGCGCCGTATCTGTCTTCCACAGCTTCGAAACCAGTAGACAGGGGGCTCGGAAAGCAAAAGGTAAAATTGGAAATTTGTTTTTGAGAAAAGAAAACGAGCCGTATCTGTCCTCCAAAGCTTCGAAACCAGTAGACCGGGAGCTTGGAAAGCAAAGGGTCAAATTTCTGAATAGGTTTTTGAGGAAAGGAAATTCACTGTATCTGTTTTCCACAGCCCCGAGACCAATACGCGGAGGCTCGGAAAGCAAGGGTAAAATTTGTGATTGCTTTTTGAGGAAAGAAAATGCGAAGTATGTTTACCACAGCTCCGAAACCAATACGTGAGGGCTCGGAAAGCTGAGGGTAAAATTTTTTCATTGGTTTTTGAGGAAAAGAAACGCGCCGTATCTGCCTTCCTCAGCTTCGAAACCAGTAGACCAGGGGCTTGGAAAGCAAAGGGTAAAATTTGTGAATAGGTTTTTGAGGAAGGGAAATGCGCCGTATCTGTTTTCCACAGCTCCGAAACCAATACTCGGGGGCTCGGAAAGCAGAGGGTAAACTTTGTTCATTGGTTTATGAGGAAATGAAATGCGCCTTATCTGCCTTCCGCAGCTTTGAAACCAGTAGACCGGGGGCTTGGAAAGCAGAGGGTAAAATTTGTGCTTTGGGGTTTGAGGAAAGGAAATGCGCTGTATCTCCCTTCCACAGCTTCGAAAACAGTAGACCGGGGGCTTGGAATGCAGAGGGTAAAATTTGTGCATTGGTTATTGAGGAAAAGAAATGCGCCGTATCTGCCTTCCACAGTTTCGAAACCAGTAGACCGGAAGCTTGGAAAGCAAAGGGTAAAATTTGTGAATAGGTTTTTGAGGAAAGGAAACGCGCCGTATCTGTTTTCCACAGCACAGAACCCAATACGCGGGGGCACGGAAAGCAGAGGGTAAAACTTGTGATTGGTTTTCGAGGAAAGAAAATGCGCCGTATCTGTCCTCCAAAGCTTCGAAACCAGTAGACCGGGAGCTTGGAAAGCAGAGGGTATAATTTGTGATTGGTTTTTGAGGAAAAGAAATGCGCCGTGTCTGCTTCCACAGCTTCGAAATCCGTAGACCGGGAGCTTGGAAGGAAGAGGGTTAAATTTGTGAATAGGTTTTTTGAGGAAAGGAAATGCACCGTATCTGTTTTCCACAGCCCCAAAACCAATACGCTATGGCTCGGAAAGCGGGGGGTAAACTTTGTTCAATAGTTTATGAGGAAATGAAATGCGCCGTATCTGTCTTCCACAGCTTCGAAATCAGTAGACCGGGGGCTTGGAAAAGAGACGGTAAAATTTGTGGATTGGTTTTTGAGGAAAGGAATTGCGCCGTGTCTGCCTTCCACAGCTTCGAAACCAGTAGACCGGGAGCTTGGAAAGCCAAGGGTAATATATGTGAATCGGTTTTTGAGGAAAGGAAATTCACAGTATCTGTTTTCCACAGCCCCGAGACCAATACGCGGGGGCTCGGAAAGCAGAGGGTAAAATTTGTGTTTGGTTTTTGAGGAAATGAAATGCGCCGTATCTATTTTCCACAGCTCCGAAACCAATACTCGGGGGCTTGGAAAGCAGAGGGTAAAATTTGTGTATTGGTTTTTGAGGAAAAGAAATGCGCCGTATCCGCCTTCCACAGCTTCGAAAACAGTAGACCGGGAGCTTGGAAACCAAAGGGTAAAATTTGTGAATAGGTTTTTGAGGAAGGGAAATGCACCGTATCTGTCCACCAAAGCTTCGAAAGCAGTAGACCGCAAGCTTGGCAAGCAAACTGTAAAATATGTGAATCGGTTTTTGAGGAAAGGAAATTCACTGTATCTGTTTTCCCCAGCCCCGAGACCAATACGCGGGGGCTCGGAAAGCAAGGGTAAAATTTGTGATTGGTTTTTGAGGAAAGAAAATGCGAAGTATGTTTACCACAGCTCCGAAACCAATACGCGGGGGCTCGGAAAGCTGAGGGTAAAATTTTTTCATTGGTTTTTGAGGAAAAGACACGCGCCGTATCTGCCCTCCTCAGCTTCGAAACCAGTAGACCAGGGGCTTGGAAAGCAAAGGGTAAAATTTGTGAATAGGTTTTTGAGGAAGGGAAATGCGCCGTATCTGTTTTCCACAGCTCCGAAACCAATACTCGGGGGCTCGGAAAGCATAGGGTAAACTTTGTTCATTGGTTTTTGAGAAAAATAAATGCGCCGTATCTGTCTTCCACTGCTTCGAAACCAGTAGACAGGGGGCTCGGAAAGCAAAAGGTAAAATTGGAAATTGGTTTTTGAGGAAAGAAAATGCACCGTATCTGTTTTCGACAGCCCTGAAACAATACGCGGGGGCTCGGAAAGCAGAGGGTAAAATTTCTGATTGGCTTTTGAGGAAGGAAAATGCGCCGTTTCTGTCCACCAAAGCTTCGAAACCAGTAGACCGGGAGCTTGGAAAGCAAAGGGTAAAATTTGTGAATAGGTTTTTCAGGAAACGAAATGCACCATATCTGTTTTCCACAGCCCCGAAACCAATGCGCGGGGGCACGGAAAGCAAGGGTAAAATTTGTGATTAGTTTTTGAGGAAAGAAAATGCGCCGTATGTTTACCACAGCTCCGAAACCAATACGCGGGGGCTCGGAAAGCTGAGGGTAAAATTTTTTCATTGGCTTTTGAGAAAAAGAAACGCGCCGTACCTGCCTTCCACGGCTTCGAAACCAGTAGACCAGGGGCTTGGAAAGCGAAGGGTAAAATTTGTGAATAGGTTTTTGAGGAAGGGAAATGCACCGTATCTGTTTTCCACAGCTCCGAAACCAATACTCGGGGGCTCGGAAAGCTGAGGGTAAACTTTGGTCATTGGTTTATGAGGAAATGAAATGCGCCGTATCAGCCTTCCGCAGCTTTGAAATCAGTAGACCGGGGGCTTGGAAAGCAGAGGGTAAAATTTGTGCTTTGGTGTTTGAGGAAAGGAAATGCGCCGTATCTGCCTTCCACAGCTTCGAAACCAGTAGACGGGGGCTTGGAAAGCAGAGGGTAAAATTTGTGTATTGGTTTTTGAGGAAGGGAAATGCACCGTATCTGTCCATCAAAGCTTCGAAATCAGTAGGCCGGAAGCTTGGAAAGAAAAGGGTAAAATATGTGAATCGGTTTTTGAGGAAAGGAAATTCACTGTATCTGTTTTCCACAGCCCCGAGACCAATACGCGGGGCCTCGGAAAGCAAGGGTAAAATTTCTGATTGGTTTTTGAGGAATGAAAATGCGAAGTATGTTTACCATAGCTCCGAAACCAATACGCGGGGGCTCGGAAAGCTGAGGGTAAAATTTTTTCATTGGTTTTTGAGGAAAAAGAAACGCGCCGTATCTGCCTTCCTCAGCTTCGAAACCAGTAGACCAGGGGCTTGGAAAGCAAAGGGTAAAATTTGTGAATAGAATTTTGAGGAAGGGAAATGCGCCGTATCTGTTTTCCACAGCCCCGAAACCAATACTCGGGGGCTCGGAAAGCAGAGGGTAAACTTTGTTCATTGGTTTATGAGGAAATGAAATGCGCCGTATCAGCCTTCCGCAGCTTCGAAATCAGTAGACCGGGGGCTTGGAAAGCAGAGGGTAAAATTTGTTCAATAGTTTATGAGGAAATGAAATGCGCCGTATCGGCCTTCCACAGCTTCGAAATAAGTAGACCGGGGCTTGGAAAAGAGACGGTAAAATTTGTGGATTGGTTTTCGAGGAAAGGAAATGCGCCGTGTCTGCCTTCCACAGCTTCGAAACCAGTAGACCGGGAGCTTGGAAAGCAAAGGGTAAAATATGTGAATTTTTTTTTGAGGAAAGGAAATTCACTGTATCTGTTTTCCACCGCCCCGAGACCAATACGCGGGGGCTCGGAAAGCAGAGGGTGAAATTTGTGTTTGGTTTTTGAGGAAATGAAATTCGCCATATCTGCCTTGCACAGCTTCGAAACCAATACGCGGGGGGCTCGGAAAGCAGAGGGTAAAATTTGTGATTGCTTTTTGAGGAAAGGAAACGCGCCGTATCTGCCTCCACAGCTTCGAAACCAGTAGACCGGGGACTTGGAAAGCAGAGGGTAAAATTTGTGCATTGGTTTTTAAGGAAAAGAAATGCGCCGTATCTGCCTTCCACAGCTTCGAAACCAGTAGACCGGGAGCTTGGAAAAGAGACGGTAAAATTTGTGCATTCGTTTTTGAGGAAAGGAAATGCGCCGTATCTGCCCTCCACAGCTTCGAAACGAGTAAACCGGGAGCTTGGAAAGCAAAGGGTAAAATTTGTGAATAGGATTTTGAGGAAAGGAAATCCACTGTATCTGTTTTCCACAGCCCCGAAACCAATACGCGGGGGCTCGTAAAGCAGAGGGCAAAATTTGTGATTGGTTTTTGCGGAAGGGAAATGCGCCGTATCTGTTTTCCACAGCTCCGAAACCAATACACGGGAGCTCGAAAAGCAGATATAATTGGTGAATAGGATTTTGAGGAAAGGAAATGCGCCATATCTGTTTTCCACAGCTCAGAAACCAATACGCGGAGGTACGGAAAGCAGAGGGTAAAATTTGTGATTGGTTTTTGAGGAAAGGAAGTGCGCCGTATCTGTCCTCCGAAGGTTCGAAACCAGTAGACCGGGAGCTTGGAAATGAAAGGGTAAAATTTGTGAATAGGTTTTTGAGGAAAGGAAATGCACCGTATCTGTTTTCCGCAGCCCCGAAACCAATAAGCAGGGGCTCGAAAATCAGAGGGTAAAATTTGTTCATTGGTTTATGAGGAAGTGAAATGCGCCGTATCTGCTTTCCACAGCTTCGAAATTAGTAGACAGGTGGCTTGGAAAAAGAGACGGTAAAATTTGTACATTGGTTTTTTAAGAAAGGAAATGCGCCGTATCTGCCTTCCACGGCTTCGAAACCAGTAGACGGGGGCTTGGAAAGCAGAGGACAAAATTTGTGCATTGGTTTTTGAGGAAAGAAAATGCGCCGTATCAGTCCTACAAAGCTTCGAAACCAGGAGACCGGGATCTTGGAAAGCAAAGGGTAAAATCTGTGAATAAGATTTTGAGGAAAGGAAATACACTGTATCTGTTTTCCACAGCCCCGAAACAAATAGGCGGAGGCTCGTAAAGCAGAGGGTAAAATGTGTGATTGTTTTTTGAGGAAGTGAAATGCGCCGTATCTGTTTTCCACAGCTCCGAAACCAATACGCGGGGGCTCGGAAAGCAGAGGGTATAATTTGTGAATAGTTTTTTGAGGAAAGGAAATGCGCCGTGTCTGTTTTCCACAGCTCCGAAATTAGTAGACCTGGGGCTTGGAAAGCAAAGGGTAAAATTTGTGAATAGGATTTTGAGGAAAGGAAATGCACTGTGTCTGTTTTCCACAGCCCCGAAATCAATACGCGGAGGCTCGTAAAGCAGAGGGTAAATTTTGTGATTGGTTTTTGAGGAAGGGAAATGCGCCGTATCTGTTTTCCACAGCTCCGAAACCAATACGCAGGGGCACAGAAAGCAGAGGGTAAAATTTCTGATTGGTTTTTGAGGATAGGAAATGCGCCGTATCTGTTTTCCACAGCCCCGAAACCAATGCGCGGGGGCACGGAAAGCAAGGGTACAATTTGTGATTAGTTGTTGAGGAAAGAAAATGCGCCGTATGTTACCACAGCTCCGAAACCAATACGCGGGGGCTCGGAAAGCTGAGGGTAAAATTTTTTCATTGGCTTTTGAGAAAAAGAAACGCGCCGTATCTGCCTTCCACGGCTTCGAAACCAGTAGACCAGGGGCGTGGAAAGCGAAGGGTAAAATTTGTGAATAGGTTTTTGAGGAAGGGAAATGCGCCGTATCTGTTTTCCACAGCTCCGAAACCAATACTCGGGGGCTCGGAAAGCAGAGGGTAAACTTTGTTCATTGGTTTATGAGGAAATGAAATGCGCCGTATCTGCCTTCCGCAGCTTCGAAATCAGTAGACCGGGGGCTTGGAAAGCAGAGGGTAAAATTTGTGCTTTGGTTTTTGAGGAAAAGAAATGCGCCGTATCCGCCTTCCACAGCTTCGAAACCAGTAGACCGGGAGCTTGTAAACCAAAGGGTAAAATTTGTGAATAGGTTTTTGAGGAAGGGAAATGCACCGTATCTGTCCACCAAAGCTTCGAAAGCAGTAGACCGGAAGCTTGGAAAGCAAAGGGTAAAATATGTGAATCGGTTTTTGAGGAAAGGAAATTCACTGTATCTGTTTTCCACAGCCCCGAGACCAATACGCGGGGGCTCGGAAAGCAAGGGTAAAATTTGTGATTGGTTTTTGAGGAAAGAAAATGCGAAGTATCAGTCCTACAAAGCTTCGAAACCAGGAGACCGGGATCTTGGAAAGCAAAGGGTAAAATCTGTGAATAAGATTTTGAGGAAAGGAAATACACTGTATCTCTTTTCCACAGTCCCGAAACAAATAGGCGGGGGCTCGTAAAGCAGAGGGTAAAATGTGTGATTGCTTTTTGAGGAAGGGAAATGCGCCCTATCTGTTTTCCACAGCCCCGAAACCAATAAGCAGGGGCTCGATAATCAGAGGGTAAAATTAGTGCCTTGGTTTTTGAGGAAAGAAAATGCGCCGTATCAGTCCTACAAAGCTTCGAAACCAGGAGACCGGGATCTTGGAAAGCAAAGGGTAAAATCTGTGAATAAGATTTTGAGGAAAGGAAATACACTGTATCTCTTTTCCACAGTCCCGAAACAAATAGGCGGGGGCTCGTAAAGCAGAGGGTAAAATGTGTGATTGCTTTTTGAGGAAGGGAAATGCGCCCTATCTGTTTTCCACAGCTCCGAAACCAATACACGGGGGCTCGGAAAGCAGAGGGTATAATTTGTGAATAGGTTTACCTTTTGCTTTACCTTTTTGCTTTACCTCTTGCTTTGCGCCGTGTCTGCCCTCCACAGCTTCGAAACGAGTGAACCGGTAGCTTGGAACGCAAAGGGTAAAATTTGTGAATAGGTTTTTGAGGAAAGGAAATGCACCGTATCTGTTTTCCGCAGCCCCGAAACCAATAAGCAGGGGCTCGAAAATCAGAGGGTAAAATTTGTTCATTGGTTTATGAGGAAGTGAAATGCGCCGTATCTGCTTTCCACAGCTTCGAAATTAGTAGACAGGTGGCTTGGAAAAAGAGACGGTAAAATTTGTACATTGTTTTTTTAAGAAAGGAAATGCGCCGTATCTGCCTTCCACGGCTTCGAAACCAGTAGACGGGGGCTTGGAAAGCAGAGGACAAAATTTGTGCATTGGTTTTTGAGGAAAGAAAATGCGCCGTATCAGTCCTACAAAGCTTCGAAACCAGGAGACCGGGATCTTGGAAAGCAAAGGGTAAAATCTGTGAATAAGATTTTGAGGAAAGGAAATACACTGTATCTGTTTTCCACAGCCCCGAAACAAATAGGCGGAGGCTCGTAAAGCAGAGGGTAAAATGTGTGATTGTTTTTTGAGGAAGTGAAATGCGCCGTATCTGTTTTCCACAGCTCCGAAACCAATACGCGGGGGCTCGGAAAGCAGAGGGTATAATTTGTGAATAGTTTTTTGAGGAAAGGAAATGCGCCGTGTCTGTTTTCCACAGCTCCGAAATTAGTAGACCTGGGGCTTGGAAAGCAAAGGGTAAAATTTGTGAATAGGATTTTGAGGAAAGGAAATGCACTGTGTCTGTTTTCCACAGCCCCGAAATCAATACGCGGAGGCTCGTAAAGCAGAGGGTAAATTTTGTGATTGGTTTTTGAGGAAGGGAAATGCGCCGTATCTGTTTTCCACAGCTCCGAAACCAATACGCAGGGGCACAGAAAGCAGAGGGTAAAATTTCTGATTGGTTTTTGAGGATAGGAAATGCGCCGTATCTGTCCCCCAAAGCGTCGAAACCAGTAGACCGGGAGCTTGGAAAGCAAAGGGTAAAATTTCTGAATAGGTTTTTGAGGAAAGAAAATGGACCGTATCTGTTTTCGACAGCCCCGAAACAATACGCGGGGGCTCGGACAGCAGAGGGTAAAATTTCTGATTGGTTTTTGAGGAAGGAAAATGCGCCGTTTCTGTCCTCCAAAGCTTGGAATCCAGTAGACCGGGAGCTTGGAAAGCAAAGGGTAAAATTTGTGAATAGGTTTTTGAGGAAAGGAAATGCACCATATCTGTTTTCCACAGCCCCGAAACCAATGCGAGGGGGCACGGAAAGCAAGGGTACAATTTGTGATTATTTGTTGAGGAAAGAAAATGCGCCGTATGTTTACCACAGCTCCGAAACCAATACGCGGGGGTTCGGAAAGCTGAGGGTAAAATTTTTTCATTGGCTTTTGAGAAAAAGAAACGCGCCGTATCTGCCTTCCACGGCTTCGAAACCAGTAGACCAGGGGCGTGGAAAGCGAAGGGTAAAATTTGTGAATAGGTTTTTGAGGAAGGGAAATGCGCCGTATCTGTTTTCCACAGCTCCGAAACCAATACTCGGGGGCTCGGAAAGCAGAGGGTAAACTTTGTTCATTGGTTTATGAGGAAATGAAATGCGCCGTATCTGCCTTCCGCAGATTCGAAATCAGTAGACCGGGGGCTTGGAAAGCAGAGGGTAAAATTTGTGATTTGGTTTTTGAGGAAAAGAAATGCGCCGTATCCGCCTTCCACAGCTTCGAAACCAGTAGACCGGGAGCTTGTAAACCAAAGGGTAAAATTTGTGAATAGGTTTTTGAGGAAGGGAAATGCACCGTATCTGTCCACCAAAGCTTCGAAAGCAGTAGACCGGAAGCTTGGAAAGCAAAGGGTAAAATATGTGAATCGGTTTTTGAGGAAAGGAAATTCACTGTATCTGTTTTCCACAGCCCCGAGACCAATGCGAGGGGGCACGGAAAGCAAGGGTACAATTTGTGATTATTTGTTGAGGAAAGAAAATGCGCCGTATGTTTACCACAGCTCCGAAACCAATACGCGGGGGCTCGGAAAGCTGAGGGTAAAATTTTTTCATTGGCTTTTGAGAAAAAGAAACGCGCCGTATCTGCCTTCCACGGCTTCGAAACCAGTAGACCAGGGGCGTGGAAAGCGAAGGGTAAAATTTGTGAATAGGTTTTTGAGGAAGGGAAATGCGCCGTATCTGTTTTCCACAGCTCCGAAACCAATACTCGGGGGCTCGGAAAGCAGAGGGTAAACTTTGTTCATTGGTTTATGAGGAAATGAAATGCGCCGTATCTGCCTTCCGCAGCTTCGAAATCAGTAGACCGGGGGCTTGGAAAGCAGAGGGTAAAATTTGTGCTTTGGTTTTTGAGGAAAAGAAATGCGCCGTATCCGCCTTCCACAGCTTCGAAACCAGTAGACCGGGAGCTTGTAAACCAAAGGGTAAAATTTGTGAATAGGTTTTTGAGGAAGGGAAATGCACCGTATCTGTCCACCAAAGCTTCGAAAGCAGTAGACCGGAAGCTTGGAAAGCAAAGGGTAAAATATGTGAATCGGTTTTTGAGGAAAGGAAATTCACTGTATCTGTTTTCCACAGCCCCGAGACCAATACGCGGGGGCTCGGAAAGCAAGGGTAAAATTTGTGATTGGTTTTTGAGGAAAGAAAATGCGAAGTATGTTTACCACAGCTCCTAAACCAATACGCGGGGGCTCGGAAAGCTGAGGGTAAACTTTGTTCATTGGTTTATGAGGAAATGAAATGCGCCGTATCTGCCTTCCGCAGGTTTGAAATCAGTAGACCAGGGGCTCGGAAAGCAGAGGGTATAATTTGTGAATAGGTTTTTGAGGAAAGCAAATGCGCCGTGTGTGTTTTCCACAGCTCCGAAATTAGTAGACCTAGGGCTTGGAAAGCAAAGGGTAAAATTTGTGAATAGGATTTTGAGGAAAGTAAATGCACTGTTTTCCACAGCCCCGAAACCAATACGCGGACGCTCGTAAAGCAGAGGGCAAAATTTTTGACTGCTTTTTGAGGAAGGGAAATGCGCCGTATCTGTTTTCCACAGCTCCGAAACCAATACGCGGGGGCTCGGAAAGCAGAGGGTATAATTTGTAAATAGGTTTTTGAGGAAAGGAAATGCGCCGTATCTGTTTTCCACAGCCGAGAAACCAATACGCAGGGGCACAGAAAGCAGAGGGTAAAATTTCTGATTGGTTTTAGAGGATAGGAAATGCGCCGTATCTGTCCCCCAAAGCGTCGAAACCAGTAGACCGGGAGCTTGGAAAGCAAAGGGTAAAATTTCTGAATAGGTTTTTGAGGAAAGAAAATGCACCGTATCTGTTTTCGACAGCCCCGAAACAATACGCGGGGGCTCGGAAAGCAGAGGGTAAAATTTCTGATTGGTTTTTGAGGAAGGAAAATGCGCCGTTTCTGTCCTCCAAAGCTTCGAATCCAGTAGACCGGGAGCTTGGAAAGCAAAGGGTAAAATTTGTGAATAGGTTTTTGAGGAAAGGAAATGCACCATATCTGTTTTCCACAGCCCCGAAACCAATGCGCGGGGGCACGGAAAGCAAGGGTACAATTTGTGATTAGTTGTTGAGGAAAGAAAATGCGCCGTATGTTACCACAGCTCCGAAACCAATACGCGGGGGCTCGGAAAGCTGAGGGTAAAATTTTTTCATTGGCTTTTGATAAAAAGAAACGCGCCGTATCTGCCTTCCACGGCTTCGAAACCAGTAGACCAGGGGCGTGGAAAGCGAAGGGTAAAATTTGTGAATAGGTTTTGAGGAAGGGAAACGCGCCGTATCTGTTTTCCACAGCTCCGAAACCAATACTCGGGGGCTCGGAAAGCAGAGGGTAAACTTTGTTCATTGGTTTATGACGAAATGAAATGCGCCGTATCTGCTTTCCACAGCTTCGAAATTAGTAGACAGGTGGCTTGGAAAAAGAGACGGTAAAATTTGTACATTGGTTTTTTAAGAAAGGAAATGCGCCGTATCTGCCTTCCACGGCTTCGAAACCAGTAGACGGGGGCTTGGAAAGCAGAGGACAAAATTTGTGCATTGGTTTTTGAGGAAAGAAAATGCGCCGTATCAGTCCTACAAAGCTTCGAAACCAGGAGACCGGGATCTTGGAAAGCAAAGGGTAAAATCTGTGAATAAGATTTTGAGGAAAGGAAATACACTGTATCTCTTTTCCACAGTCCCGAAACAAATAGGCGGGGGCTCGTAAAGCAGAGGGTAAAATGTGTGATTGCTTTTTGAGGAAGGGAAATGCGCCCTATCTGTTTTCCACAGCTCCGAAACCAATACACGGGGGCTCGGAAAGCAGAGGGTATAATTTGTGAATAGGTTTACCTTTTGCTTTACCTTTTTGCTTTACCTCTTGCTTTGCGCCGTGTCTGCCCTCCACAGCTTCGAAACGAGTGAACCGGTAGCTTGGAACGCAAAGGGTAAAATTTGTGAATAGGTTTTTGAGGAAAGGAAATGCACCGTATCTGTTTTCCGCAGCCCCGAAACCAATAAGCAGGGGCTCGAAAATCAGAGGGTAAAATTTGTTCATTGGTTTATGAGGAAGTGAAATGCGCCGTATCTGCTTTCCACAGCTTCGAAATTAGTAGACAGGTGGCTTGGAAAAAGAGACGGTAAAATTTGTACATTGGTTTTTTAAGAAAGGAAATGCGCCGTATCTGCCTTCCACGGCTTCGAAACCAGTAGACGGGGGCTTGGAAAGCAGAGGACAAAATTTGTGCATTGGTTTTTGAGGAAAGAAAATGCGCCGTATCAGTCCTACAAAGCTTCGAAACCAGGAGACCGGGATCTTGGAAAGCAAAGGGTAAAATCTGTGAATAAGATTTTGAGGAAAGGAAATACACTGTATCTGTTTTCCACAGCCCCGAAACAAATAGGCGGAGGCTCGTAAAGCAGAGGGTAAAATGTGTGATTGTTTTTTGAGGAAGTGAAATGCGCCGTATCTGTTTTCCACAGCTCCGAAACCAATACGCGGGGGCTCGGAAAGCAGAGGGTATAATTTGTGAATAGTTTTTTGAGGAAAGGAAATGCGCCGTGTCTGTTTTCCACAGCTCCGAAATTAGTAGACCTGGGGCTTGGAAAGCAAAGGGTAAAATTTGTGAATAGGATTTTGAGGAAAGGAAATGCACTGTGTCTGTTTTCCACAGCCCCGAAATCAATACGCGGAGGCTCGTAAAGCAGAGGGTAAATTTTGTGATTGGTTTTTGAGGAAGGGAAATGCGCCGTATCTGTTTTCCACAGCTCCGAAACCAATACGCAGGGGCACAGAAAGCAGAGGGTAAAATTTCTGATTGGTTTTTGAGGATAGGAAATGCGCCGTATCTGTCCCCCAAAGCGTCGAAACCAGTAGACCGGGAGCTTGGAAAGCAAAGGGTAAAATTTCTGAATAGGTTTTTGAGGAAAGAAAATGGACCGTATCTGTTTTCGACAGCCCCGAAACAATACGCGGGGGCTCGGACAGCAGAGGGTAAAATTTCTGATTGGTTTTTGAGGAAGGAAAATGCGCCGTTTCTGTCCTCCAAAGCTTGGAATCCAGTAGACCGGGAGCTTGGAAAGCAAAGGGTAAAATTTGTGAATAGGTTTTTGAGGAAAGGAAATGCACCATATCTGTTTTCCACAGCCCCGAAACCAATGCGAGGGGGCACGGAAAGCAAGGGTACAATTTGTGATTATTTGTTGAGGAAAGAAAATGCGCCGTATGTTTACCACAGCTCCGAAACCAATACGCGGGGGCTCGGAAAGCTGAGGGTAAAATTTTTTCATTGGCTTTTGAGAAAAAGAAACGCGCCGTATCTGCCTTCCACGGCTTCGAAACCAGTAGACCAGGGGCGTGGAAAGCGAAGGGTAAAATTTGTGAATAGGTTTTTGAGGAAGGGAAATGCGCCGTATCTGTTTTCCACAGCTCCGAAACCAATACTCGGGGGCTCGGAAAGCAGAGGGTAAACTTTGTTCATTGGTTTATGAGGAAATGAAATGCGCCGTATCTGCCTTCCGCAGCTTCGAAATCAGTAGACCGGGGGCTTGGAAAGCAGAGGGTAAAATTTGTGCTTTGGTTTTTGAGGAAAAGAAATGCGCCGTATCCGCCTTCCACAGCTTCGAAACCAGTAGACCGGGAGCTTGTAAACCAAAGGGTAAAATTTGTGAATAGGTTTTTGAGGAAGGGAAATGCACCGTATCTGTCCACCAAAGCTTCGAAAGCAGTAGACCGGAAGCTTGGAAAGCAAAGGGTAAAATATGTGAATCGGTTTTTGAGGAAAGGAAATTCACTGTATCTGTTTTCCACAGCCCCGAGACCAATACGCGGGGGCTCGGAAAGCAAGGGTAAAATTTGTGATTGGTTTTTGAGGAAAGAAAATGCGAAGTATGTTTACCACAGCTCCTAAACCAATACGCGGGGGCTCGGAAAGCTGAGGGTAAACTTTGTTCATTGGTTTATGAGGAAATGAAATGCGCCGTATCTGCCTTCCGCAGGTTTGAAATCAGTAGACCAGGGGCTCGGAAAGCAGAGGGTATAATTTGTGAATAGGTTTTTGAGGAAAGCAAATGCGCCGTGTGTGTTTTCCACAGCTCCGAAATTAGTAGACCTAGGGCTTGGAAAGCAAAGGGTAAAATTTGTGAATAGGATTTTGAGGAAAGTAAATGCACTGTTTTCCACAGCCCCGAAACCAATACGCGGACGCTCGTAAAGCAGAGGGCAAAATTTTTGACTGCTTTTTGAGGAAGGGAAATGCGCCGTATCTGTTTTCCACAGCTCCGAAACCAATACGCGGGGGCTCGGAAAGCAGAGGGTATAATTTGTAAATAGGTTTTTGAGGAAAGGAAATGCGCCGTATCTGTTTTCCACAGCCGAGAAACCAATACGCAGGGGCACAGAAAGCAGAGGGTAAAATTTCTGATTGGTTTTAGAGGATAGGAAATGCGCCGTATCTGTCCCCCAAAGCGTCGAAACCAGTAGACCGGGAGCTTGGAAAGCAAAGGGTAAAATTTCTGAATAGGTTTTTGAGGAAAGAAAATGCACCGTATCTGTTTTCGACAGCCCCGAAACAATACGCGGGGGCTCGGAAAGCAGAGGGTAAAATTTCTGATTGGTTTTTGAGGAAGGAAAATGCGCCGTTTCTGTCCTCCAAAGCTTCGAATCCAGTAGACCGGGAGCTTGGAAAGCAAAGGGTAAAATTTGTGAATAGGTTTTTGAGGAAAGGAAATGCAACATATCTGTTTTCCACAGCCCCGAAACCAATGCGCGGGGGCACGGAAAGCAAGGGTACAATTTGTGATTAGTTGTTGAGGAAAGAAAATGCGCCGTATGTTACCACAGCTCCGAAACCAATACGCGGGGGCTCGGAAAGCTGAGGGTAAAATTTTTTCATTGGCTTTTGAGAAAAAGAAACGCGCCGTATCTGCCTTCCACGGCTTCGAAACCAGTAGACCAGGGGCGTGGAAAGCGAAGGGTAAAATTTGTGAATAGGTTTTTGAGGAAGGGAAATGCGCCGTATCTGTTTTCCACAGCTCCGAAACCAATACTCGGGGGCTCGGAAAGCAGAGGGTAAACTTTGTTCATTGGTTTATGAGGAAATGAAATGCGCCGTATCTGCCTTCCGCAGCTTCGAAATCAGTAGACCGGGGGCTTGGAAAGCAGAGGGTAAAATTTGTGCTTTGGTTTTTGAGGAAAAGAAATGCGCCGTATCCGCCTTCCACAGCTTCGAAACCAGTAGACCGGGAGCTTGTAAACCAAAGGGTAAAATTTGTGAATAGGTTTTTGAGGAAGGGAAATGCACCGTATCTGTCCACCAAAGCTTCGAAAGCAGTAGACCGGAAGCTTGGAAAGCAAAGGGTAAAATATGTGAATCGGTTTTTGAGGAAAGGAAATTCACTGTATCTGTTTTCCACAGCCCCGAGACCAATACGCGGGGGCTCGGAAAGCAAGGGTAAAATTTGTGATTGGTTTTTGAGGAAAGAAAATGCGAAGTATGTTTACCACAGCTCCTAAACCAATACGCGGGGGCTCGGAAAGCTGAGGGTAAACTTTGTTCATTGGTTTATGAGGAAATGAAATGCGCCGTATCTGCCTGCCTTCCGCAGGTTTGAAATCAGTAGACCAGGGGCTCGGAAAGCAGAGGGTATAATTTGTGAATAGGTTTTTGAGGAAAGCAAATGCGCCGTGTGTGTTTTCCACAGCTCCGAAATTAGTAGACCTAGGGCTTGGAAAGCAAAGGGTAAAATTTGTGAATAGGATTTTGAGGAAAGTAAATGCACTGTTTTCCACAGCCCCGAAACCAATACGCGGACGCTCGTAAAGCAGAGGGCAAAATTTTTGACTGCTTTTTGAGGAAGGGAAATGCGCCGTATCTGTTTTCCACAGCTCCGAAACCAATACGCGGGGGCTCGGAAAGCAGAGGGTATAATTTGTAAATAGGTTTTTGAGGAAAGGAAATGCGCCGTATCTGTTTTCCACAGCCGAGAAACCAATACGCAGGGGCACAGAAAGCAGAGGGTAAAATTTCTGATTGGTTTTAGAGGATAGGAAATGCGCCGTATCTGTCCACCAATGCTTCGAAAGCAGTAGACCGGAAGCTTGGAAAGCAAAGGGTAAAATATGTGGATCGGTTTTTGAGGAAAGGAAATTCACTGTATCTGTTTTCCACAGCCCCGAGACCAATACGCGGGGGCTCGGAAAGCAAGGGTAAAATTTGTGATTGGTTTTTGAGGAAAGAAAATGCGAAGTATGTTTACCACAGCTCCGAAACCAATACGCGGGGGCTCGGAAAGCTGAGGGTAAACTTTGTTCATTGGTTTATGAGGAAATAAAATGCGCCGTATCTGCCTTCCGCAGCTTTGAAATCAGTAGACCGGGGGCTTGGAAAGCACAGGGTAAAATTTGTGCTTTGGGGTTTGAGGAAAGGAAATGCGCCGTATCTCCCTTCCACAGCTTCGAAACCAGTAGACCGGGGGCTTGGAATGCAGAGGGTAAAATTTGTGCATTGGATATTGAGGAAAAGAAATGCGCCGTATCTGCCTTCCACAGCTTCGAAACCAGTTGACCGGAAGCTTGGAAAGCAAAGGGTAAAATTTGTGAATAGGTTTTTGAGGAAAGGAAACGCGCCGTATCTGTTTTCCACAGCACAGAACCCAATACGCGGAGGCTCGTAAAGCAGAGGGTAAATTATGTGATTGGTTTTTGAGGAAGGGAAATGCGCCGTATCTGTTTTCCACAGCTCCGAAATTAGTAGACATGGGGCTTGGAAAGCAAAGGGTAAAATTTGTGAATAGCATTTTGAGGAAAGGAAATGCACTGTATCTGTTTTCCACAGCCCCGAAACCAATACGCGGAGGCTCGTAAAGCAGAGGGTAAATTTAGTGATTGGTTTTTGAGGAAGGGAAATGCGCCGTATCTGTTTTCCACAGCTCCGAAACCAATACGCGGGGGCTCGAAAATCAGAGGGTAAAATTAGTTCATTGGTTTATGAGGAAGTGAAATGCGCCGTATCTGCCTTGCACAGCTTCGAAATTAGTAGACCGGTGGCTTGGAAAACAGACGGTAAAATTTGTTCATTGGTTTTTGAGGAAAGGAAATGCGCCGTATCTGCCTTCCACGGCTTCGAAACCAGCAGAGGGTAAAATTAGTGCATTGGTTTTTGAGGAAAGAAAATGCGCCGTATCAGTCCTACAAAGCTTCGAAACCAGGAGACCGGGATCTTGGAAAGCAAAGGGTAAAATCTGTGAATAAGATTTTGAGGAAAGGAAATACACTGTATCTGTTTTCCACAGACCCGAAACAAATAGGCGGGGGCTCGTAAAGCAGAGGGTAAAATGTGTGATTGCTTTTTGAGGAAGGGAAATGCGCCATATCTGTTTTCCACAGCTCCGAAACCAATACACGGGGGCTCGGAAAGCAGAGGGTATAATTTGTGAATAGGTTTTTGAGGAAAGGAAATGCGCCGTGTGTTTTCCACAGCTCCGATATTAGTAGACCTAGGGCTTGGAAAGCAAAGGGTAAAATTTGTGAATAGGATTTTGATGAAAGTAAATGCACTGTGTTTTCCACAGCCCCGAAACCAATACGCGGACGCTCGTAAAGCAGAGGGTAAAATGTGTGATTGCTTTTTGAGGAAGGGAAATGCGCCATATCTGTTTTCCACAGCTCCGAAACCAATACACGGGGGCTCGGAAAGCAGAGGGTATAATTTGTGAATAGGTTTTTGAGGAAAGGAAATGCGCCGTGTGTTTTCCACAGCTCCGATATTAGTAGACCTAGGGCTTGGAAAGCAAAGGGTAAAATTTGTGAATAGGATTTTGATGAAAGTAAATGCACTGTGTTTTCCACAGCCCCGAAACCAATACGCGGACGCTCGAAAAGCAGAGGGTAAAATTTTTGACTGGTTTTTGAGGAAGGGAAATGCGCCGTATCTGTTTTGCACAGCTCCGAAACCAATACGCGGGGGCTCGGAAAGCAGAGGGTATAATTTGTAAATAGATTTTTGAGGAAAGGAAATGCGCCGTATCTGTTTTCCACAGCCCAGAAACCAATACGCAGGGGCACAGAAAGCAGAGGGTAAAATTTCTGATTGGTTTTTGAGGATAGGAAATGCGCCGTATCTGTCCCCCAAAGCGTCGAAACCAGTAGACCGGGAGCTTGGAAAGCAAAAGGTAAAATTTCTGAATAGGTTTTTGAGGAAAGAAAATGGACCGTATCTGTTTTCGACAGCCCCGAAACAATACGCGGGGGCTCGGAAAGCAGAGGGTAAAATTTCTGATTGGTTTTTGAGGAAGGAAAATGCGCCGTTTCTGTCCTCCAAAGCTTCGAATCCAGTAGACCGGGAGCTTGGAAAGCAAAGGGTAAAATTTGTGAATAGGTTTTTGAGGAAAGGAAATGCACCATATCTGTTTTCCACAGCCCCGAAACCAATGCGCGGGGGCACGGAAAGCAAGGGTACAATTTTTGATTAGTTGTTGAGGAAAGAAAATGGGCCGTATGTTTACCACAGCTCCGAAACCAATACGCGGGGGCTCGGAAAGCTGAGGGTAAAATTTTTTCATTGGCTTTTGAGAAAAAGAAACGCGCCGTATCTGCCTTCCACGGCTTCGAAACCAGTAGACCAGGGGCGTGGAAAGCGAAGGGTAAAATTTGTGAATAGGTTTTTGAGGAAGGGAAATGCGCCGTATCTGTTTTCCACAGCTCCGAAACCAATACTCGGGGGCTCGGAAAGCAGAGGGTAAACTATGTTCATTGGTTTATGAGGAAATGAAATGCGTCGTATCTGCCTTCCGCAGCTTCGAAATCAGTAGACCGGGGGCTTGGAAAGCAGAGGGTAAAATTTGTGCTTTGGTTTTTGAGGAAAAGAAATGCGCCGTATCCGCCTTCCACAGCTTCGAAACCAGTAGACCGGGAGCTTGTAAACCAAAGGGTAAAATTTGTGAATAGGTTTTTGAGGAAGGGAAATGCACCGTATCTGTCCACCAAAGCTTCGAAAGCAGTAGACCGGAAGCTTGGAAAGCAAAGGGTAAAATATGTGAATCGGTTTTTGAGGAAAGGAAATTCACTGTATCTGTTTTCCACAGCCCCGAGACCAATACGCGGGGGCTCGGAAAGCAAGGGTAAAATTTGTGATTGGTTTTTGAGGAAAGAAAATGCGAAGTATGTTTACCACAGCTCCTAAACCAATACGCGGGGGCTCGGAAAGCTGAGGGTAAACTTTGTTCATTGGTTTATGAGGAAATGAAATGCGCCGTATCTGCCTTCCGCAGGTTTGAAATCAGTAGACCAGGGGCTCGGAAAGCAGAGGGTATAATTTGTGAATAGGTTTTTGAGGAAAGTAAATGCGCCGTGTGTGTTTTCCACAGCTCCGAAATTAGTAGACCTAGGGCTTGGAAAGCAAAGGGTAAAATTTGTGAATAGGATTTTGAGGAAAGTAAATGCACTGTTTTCCACAGCCCCGAAACCAATACGCGGACGCTCGTAAAGCAGAGGGCAAAATTTTTGACTGCTTTTTGAGGAAGGGAAATGCGCCGTATCTGTTTTCCACAGCTCCGAAACCAATACGCGGGGGCTCGGAAAGCAGAGGGTATAATTTGTAAATAGGTTTTTGAGGAAAGGAAATGCGCCGTATCTGTTTTCCACAGCCCAGAAACCAATACGCAGGGGCACAGAAAGCAGAGGGTAAAATTTCTGATTGGTTTTCGAGGATAGGAAATGCGCCGTATCTGTCCCCCAAAGCGTCGAAACCAGTAGACCGGGAGCTTGGAAAGCAAAGGGTAAAATTTCTGAATAGGTTTTTGAGGAAAGAAAATGGACCGTATCTGTTTTCGACAGCCCCGAAACAATACGCGGGGGCTCGGAAAGCAGAGGGTAAAATTTCTGATTGGTTTTTGAGGAAGGAAAATGCGCCGTTTCTGTCCTCCAAAGCTTCGAATCCAGTAGACCGGGAGCTTGGAAAGCAAAGGGTAAAATTTGTGAATAGGTTTTTGAGGAAAGGAAATGCACCATATCTGTTTTCCACAGCCCCGAAACCAATGCGCGGGGGCACGGAAAGCAAGGGTACAATTTGTGATTAGTTGTTGAGGAAAGAAAATGCGCCGTATGTTTACCACAGCTCCGAAACCAATACGCGGGGGCTCGGAAAGCTGAGGGTAAAATTTTTTCATTGGCTTTTGAGAAAAAGAAACGCGCCGTATCTGCCTTCCACGGCTTCGAAACCAGTAGACCAGGGGCGTGGAAAGCGAAGGGTAAAATTTGTGAATAGGTTTTTGAGGAAAGGAAATGCGCCGTATCTGTTTTCCACAGCTACGAAACCAATACTCGGGGGCTCGGAAAGCAGAGGGTAAACTATGTTCATTGGTTTATGAGGAAATGAAATGCGTCGTATCTGCCTTCCGCAGCTTCGAAATCAGTAGACCGGGGGCTTGGAAAGCAGAGGGTAAAATTTGTGCTTTGGTTTTTGAGGAAAAGAAATGCGCCGTATCCGCCTTCCACAGCTTCGAAACCAGTAGACCGGGAGCTTGTAAACCAAAGGGTAAAATTTGTGAATAGGTTTTTGAGGAAGGGAAATGCACCGTATCTGTCCACCAAAGCTTCGAAAGCAGTAGACCGGAAGCTTGGAAAGCAAAGGGTAAAATATGTGAATCGGTTTTTGAGGAAAGGAAATTCACTGTATCTGTTTTCCACAGCCCCGAGACCAATACGCGGGGGCTCGGAAAGCAAGGGTAAAATTTGTGATTGGTTTTTGAGGAAAGAAAATGCGAAGTATGTTTACCACAGCTCCTAAACCAATACGCGGGGGCTCGGAAAGCTGAGGGTAAACTTTGTTCATTGGTTTATGAGGAAATGAAATGCGCCGTATCTGCCTTCCGCAGGTTTGAAATCAGTAGACCAGGGGCTCGGAAAGCAGAGGGTATAATTTGTGAATAGGTTTTTGAGGAAAGTAAATGCGCCGTGTGTGTTTTCCACAGCTCCGAAATTAGTAGACCTAGGGCTTGGAAAGCAAAGGGTAAAATTTGTGAATAGGATTTTGAGGAAAGTAAATGCACTGTTTTCCACAGCCCCGAAACCAATACGCGGACGCTCGTAAAGCAGAGGGCAAAATTTTTGACTGCTTTTTGAGGAAGGGAAATGCGCCGTATCTGTTTTCCACAGCTCCGAAACCAATACGCGGGGGCTCGGAAAGCAGAGGGTATAATTTGTAAATAGGTTTTTGAGGAAAGGAAATGCGCCGTATCTGTTTTCCACAGCCGAGAAACCAATACGCAGGGGCACAGAAAGCAGAGGGTAAAATTTCTGATTGGTTTTCGAGGATAGGAAATGCGCCGTATCTGTCCCCCAAAGCGTCGAAACCAGTAGACCGGGAGCTTGGAAAGCAAAGGGTAAAATTTCTGAATAGGTTTTTGAGGAAAGAAAATGCACCGTATCTGTTTTCGACAGCCCCGAAACAATACGCGGGGGCTCGGAAAGCAGAGGGTAAAATTTCTGATTGGTTTTTGAGGAAGGAAAATGCGCCGTTTCTGTCCTCCAAAGCTTCGAATCCAGTAGACCGGGAGCTTGGAAAGCAAAGGGTAAAATTTGTGAATAGGTTTTTGAGGAAAGGAAATGCACCATATCTGTTTTCCACAGCCCCGAAACCAATGCGCGGGGGCACGGAAAGCAAGGGTACAATTTGTGATTAGTTGTTGAGGAAAGAAAATGCGCCGTATGTTACCACAGCTCCGAAACCAATACGCAGGGGCTCGGAAAGCTGAGGGTAAAATTTTTTCATTGGCTTTTGAGAAAAAGAAACGCACCGTATCTGCCTTCCACGGCTTCGAAACCAGTAGACCAGGGGCGTGGAAAGCGAAGGGTAAAATTTGTGAATAGGTTTTGAGGAAGGGAAATGCGCCGTATCTGTTTTCCACAGCTCCGAAACCAATACTCGGGGGCTCGGAAAGCAGAGGGTAAACTTTGTTCATTGGTTTATGACGAAATGAAATGCGTCGTATCTGCCTTCCGCAGCTTCGAAATCAGTAGACCGGGGGCTTGGAAAGCAGAGGGTAAAATTTGTGCTTTGGTTTTTGAGGAAAAGAAATGCGCCGTATCCGCCTTCCACAGCTTCGAAACCAGTAGACCGGGAGCTTGTAAACCAAAAGGTAAAATTTGTGAATAGGTTTTTGAGGAAGGGAAATGCACCGTATCTGTCCACCAAAGCTTCGAAAGCAGTAGACCGGAAGCTTGGAAAGCAAAGGGTAAAATATGTGAATCGGTTTTTGAGGAAAGGAAATTCACTGTATCTGTTTTCCACAGCCCCGAGACCAATACGCGGGGGCTCGGAAAGCAAGGGTAAAATTTGTGATTGGTTTTTGAGGAAAGAAAATGCGAAGTATGTTTACCACAGCTCCGAAACCAATACGCGGGGGCTCGGAAAGCTGAGGGTAAACTTTGTTCATTGGTTTATGAGGAAATAAAATGCGCCGTATCTGCCTTCCGCAGCTTTGAAATCAGTAGACCGGGGGCTTGGAAAGCACAGGGTAAAATTTGTGCTTTGGGGTTTGAGGAAAGGAAATGCGCCGTATCTCCCTTCCACAGCTTCGAAACCAGTAGACCGGGGGCTCGGAATGCAGAGGGTAAAATTTGTGCATTGGTTATTGAGGAAAAGAAATGCGCCGTATCTGCCTTCCACAGCTTCCAAACCAGTTGACCGGAAGCTTGGAAAGCAAAGGGTAAAATTTGTGAATAGGTTTTTGAGGAAAGGAAACGCGCCGTATCTGTTTTCCACAGCACAGAACCCAATACGCGGAGGCTCGTAAAGCAGAGGGTAAATTATGTGATTGGTTTTTGAGGAAGGGAAATGCGCCGTATCTGTTTTCCACAGCTCCGAAATTAGTAGACATGGGGCTTGGAAAGCAAAGGGTAAAATTTGTGAATAGCATTTTGAGGAAAGGAAATGCACTGTATCTGTTTTCCACAGCCCCGAAACCAATACGCGGAGGCTCGTAAAGCAGAGGGTAAATTTTGTGATTGGTTTTTGAGGAAGGGAAATGCGCCGTATCTGTTTTCCACAGCTCCGAAACCAATACGCGGGGGCTCGAAAATCAGAGGGTAAAATTAGTTCATTGGTTTATGAGGAAGTGAAATGCGCCGTATCTGCCTTGCACAGCTTCGAAATTAGTAGACCGGTGGCTTGGAAAACAGACGGTAAAATTTGTTCATTGGTTTTTGAGGAAAGGAAATGCGCCGTATCTGCCTTCCACGGCTTCGAAACCAGCAGAGGGTAAAATTAGTGCATTGGTTTTTGAGGAAAGAAAATGCGCCGTATCAGTCCTACAAAGCTTCGAAACCAGGAGACCGGGATCTTGGAAAGCAAAGGGTAAAATCTGTGAATAAGATTTTGAGGAAAGGAAATACACTGTATCTGTTTTCCACAGACCCGAAACAAATAGGCGGGGGCTCGTAAAGCAGAGGGTAAAATGTGTGATTGCTTTTTGAGGAAGGGAAATGCGCCATATCTGTTTTCCACAGCTCCGAAACCAATACACGGGGGCTCGGAAAGCAGAGGGTATAATTTGTGAATAGGTTTTTGAGGAAAGGAAATGCGCCGTGTGTTTTCCACAGCTCCGAAATTAGTAGACCTAGGGCTTGGAAAGCAAAGGGTAAAATTTGTGAATAGGATTTTGATGAAAGTAAATGCACTGTGTTTTCCACAGCCCCGAAACCAATACGCGGACGCTCGTAAAGCAGAGGGTAAAATTTTTGACTGGTTTTTGAGGAAGGGAAATGCGCCGCATCTGTTTTCCACAGCTCCGAAACCAATACGCGGGGGCTCGGAAAGCAGAGGGTATAATTTGTAAATAGGTTTTTGAGGAAAGGAAATGCGCCGTATCTGTTTTCCACAGCCCAGAAACCAATACGCAGGGGCACAGAAAGCAGAGGGTAAAATTTCTGATTGGTTTTTGAGGATAGGAAATGCGCCGTATCTGTCCCCCAAAGCGTCGAAACCAGTAGACCGGGAGCTTGGAAAGCAAAAGGTAAAATTTCTGAATAGGTTTTTGAGGAAAGAAAATAGAGCGTATCTGTTTTCGACAGCCCCGAAACAATACGCGGGGGCTCGGAAAGCAGAGGGTAAAATTGCTGATTGGTTTTTGAGGAAGGAAAATGCGCCGTTTCTGTCCTCCAAAGCTTCGAATCCAGTAGACCGGGAGCTTGGAAAGCAAAGGGTAAAATTTGTGAATAGGTTTTTGAGGAAAGGAAATGCACCATATCTGTTTTCCACAGCCCCGAAACCAATGCGAGGGGGCACGGTAAGCAAGGGTACAATTTGTGATTAGTTGTTGAGGAAAGAAAATGCGCCGTATGTTTACCACAGCTCCGAAACCAATACGCGGGGGCTCGGAAAGCTGAGGGTAAAATTTTTTCATTGGCTTTTGAGAAAAAGAAACGCGCCGTATCTGCCTTCCACGGTTTCGAAACCAGTAGACCAGGGGCGTGAAAAGCGAAGGGTAAAATTTGTGAATAGGTTTTTGAGGAAGGGAAATGCGCCGTATCTGTTTTCCACAGCTCCGAAACCAATACTCGGGGGCTCGGAAAGCAGAGGGTAAACTTTGTTCATTGGTTTATGAGGAAATGAAATGCGCCGTATCTGCCTTCCGCAGCTTCGAAATCAGTAGACCGGGGGCTTGGAAAGCAGAGGGTAAAATTTGTGCTTTGGTTTTTGAGGAAAAGAAATGCGCCGTATCCGCCTTCCACAGCTTCGAAACCAGTAGACCGGGAGGTTGTAAACCAAAGGGTAAAATTTGTGAATAGGTTTTTGAGGAAGGGAAATGCACCGTATATGTCCACCAAAGCTTCGAAAGCAGTAGACCGGAAGCTTGGAAAGCAAAGGGTAAAATATGTGAATCGGTTTTTGAGGAAAGGAAATTCACTGTATCTGTTTTCCACAGTTCCGAGACCAATACGCGGGGGCTCGGAAAGCAAGGGTAAAATTTGTGATTGGTTTTTGGGGAAAGAAAATGCGAAGTATGTTTACTACAGCTCCTAAACCAATACGCGGGGGCTCGGAAAGCTGAGGGTAAACTTTGTTCATTGGTTTATGAGGAAATGAAATGCGCTGTATCTGCCTTCCGCAGCTTTGAAATCAGTAGACCAGGGGCTCGGAAAGCAGAGGGTATAATTTGTGAATAGGTTTTTGAGGAAAGTAAATGCGCCGTGTGTGTTTTCCACAGCTCCGAAATTAGTAGACCAAGGGCTTGGAAAGCAAAGGGTAAAATTTGTGAATAGGATTTTGAGGAAAGTAAATGCACTGTTTTCCACAGCCCCGAAACCAATACGCGGACGCTCGTAAAGCACAGGGCAAAATTTTTGACTGCTTTTTGAGGAAGGGAAATGCGCCGTATCTGTTTTCCACAGCTCCGAAACCAATACGCGGGGGCTCGGAAAGCAGAGGGTATAATTTGTAAATAGGTTTTTGAGGAAAGGAAATGCGCCGTATCTGTTTTCCACAGCCCAGAAACCAATACGCAGGGGCACAGAAAGCAGAGGGTAAAATTTCTGATTGGTTTTCGAGGATAGGAAATGCGCCGTATCTGTCCCCCAAAGCGTCGAAACCAGTAGACCGGGAGCTTGGAAAGCAAAGGGTAAAATTTGTGAATAGGTTTTTGAGGAAAGGAAATGCACCATATCTGTTTTCCACAGCTCCGAAACCAATACTCGGGGGCTCGGAAAGCAGAGGGTAAACTTTGTTCATTGGTTTATGAGGAAATGAAATGCGTCGTATCTGCCTTCCGCAGCTTCGAAATCAGTAGACCGGGGGCTTGGAAAGCACAGGGTAAAATTTGTGCTTTGGGGTTTGAGGAAAGGAAAAGCGCCGTATCTCCCTTCCACAGCTTCGAAACCAGTAGACCGGGGGCTTGGAATGCAGAGGGTAAAATTTGTGCATTGGTTATTGAGGAAAAGAAATGCGCCGTATCTGCCTTCCACAGCTTCGAAACCAGTTGACCGGAAGCTTGGAAAGCAAAGGGTAAAATTTGTGAATAGGTTTTTGAGGAAAGGAAACGCGCCGTATCTGTTTTCCACAGCACAGAACCCAATACGCGGAGGCTCGTAAAGCAGAGGGTAAATTATGTGATTGGTTTTTGAGGAAGGGAAATGCGCCGTATCTGTTTTCCACAGCTCCGAAATTAGTAGACCTGGGGCTTGGAAAGCAAAGGGTAAAATTTGTGAATAGCATTTTGAGGAAAGGAAATGCACCGTATCTGTTTTCCACAGCCCCGAAACCAATACGCGGAGGCTCGTAAAGCAGAGGGTAAATTTTGTGATTGGTTTTTGAGGAAGGGAAATGCGCCGTATCTGTTTTCCACAGCTCCGAAACCAATACGCGGGGGCTCGAAAATCAGAGGGTAAAATTAGTTCATTGGTTTATGAGGAAGTGAAATGCGCCGTATCTGCCTTGCACAGCTTCGAAATTAGTAGACCGGTGGCTTGGAAAACAGACGGTAAAATTTGTTCATTGGTTTTTGAGGAAAGGAAATGCGCCGTATCTGCCTTCCACGGCTTCGAAACCAGCAGAGGGTAAATTTAGTGCATTGGTTTTTGAGGAAAGAAAATGCGCCGTATCAGTCCTACAAAGCTTCGAAACCAGGAGACCGGGATCTTGGAAAGCAAAGGGTAAAATCTGTGAATAAGATTTTGAGGAAGGGAAATACACTGTATCTGTTTTCCACAGACCCGAAACAAATAGGCGGGGGCTCGTAAAGCAGAGGGTAAAATGTGTGATTGCTTTTTGAGGAAGGGAAATGCGCCATATCTGTTTTCCACAGCTCCGAAACCAATACACGGGGGCTCGGAAAGCAGAGGGTATAATTTGTGAATAGGTTTTTGAGGAAAGGAAATGCGCCGTGTGTGTTTTCCACAGCTCCGAAATTAGTAGACCTAGGGCTTGGAAAGCAAAGGGTAAAATTTGTGAATAGGATTTTGATGAAAGTAAATGCACTGTGTTTTCCACAGCCCCGAAACCAATACGCGGACGCTCGTAAAGCAGAGTGTAAAATTTTTGACTGGTTTTTGAGGAAGGGAAATGCGCCGTATCTGTTTTCCACAGCTCCGAAACCAATACGCGGGGGCTCGGAAAGCAGAGGGTATAATTTGTAAATAGGTTTTTGAGGAAAGGAAATGCGCCGTATCTGTTTTCCACAGCCCAGAAACCAATACGCAGGGGCACAGAAAGCAGAGGGTAAAATTTCTGATTGGTTTTTGAGGATAGGAAATGCGCCGTATCTGTCCCCAAAAGCGTCGAAACCAGTAGACCGGGAGCTTGGAAAGCAAAGGGCAAAATTTCTGAATAGGTTTTTGAGGAAAGAAAATGGACCGTATCTGTTTTCGACAGCCCCGAAACAATACGCGGGGGCTCGGAAAGCAGAGGGTAAAATTTCTGATTGGTTTTTGAGGAAGGAAAATGCGCCGTTTCTGTCCTCCAAAGCTTCGAATCCAGTGGACCGGGAGCTTGGAAAGCAAAGGGTAAAATTTGTGAATAGGTTTTTGAGGAAAGGAAATGCACCATATCTGTTTTCCACAGCCCCGAAACCAATGCGCGGGGGCACGGAAAGCAAGGGTACAATTTGTGATTAGTTGTTGAGGAAAGAAAATGCGCCGTATGTTTACCACAGCTCCGAAACCAATACGCGGGGGCTCGGAAAGCTGAGGGTAAAATTTTTTCATTGGCTTTTGAGAAAAAGAAACGCCCCGTATCTGCCTTCCACGGCTTCGAAACCAGTAGACCAGGGGCGTGGAAAGCGAAGGGTAAAATTTGTGAATAGGTTTTTGAGGAAGGGAAATGCGCCGTATCTGTTTTCCACAGCTCCGAAACCAATACTCGGGGGCTCGGAAAGCAGAGGGTAAACTTTGTTCATTGGTTTATGAGGAAATGAAATGCGCCGTATCTTCCTTCCGCAGCTTCGAAATCAGTAGACCGGGGGCTTGGAAAGCAGAGGGTAAAATTTGTGCTTTGGTTTTTGAGGAAAAGAAATGCGCCGTATCCGCCTTCCACAGCTTCGAAACCAGTAGACCGGGAGCTTGTAAACCAAAGGGTAAAATTTGTGAATAGGTTTTTGAGGAAGGGAAATGCACCGTATCTGTCCACCAAAGCTTCGAAAGCAGTTGACCGGAAGCTAGGAAAGCAAAGGGTAAAATATGTGAATCGGTTTTTGAGGAAAGGAAATTCACTGTATCTGTTTTCCACAGCCCCGAGACCAATACGCGGGGGCTCGGAAAGCAAGGGTAAAATTTGTGATTGGTTTTTGAGGAAAGAAAATGCGAAGTATGTTTACCACAGCTCCGAAACCAATACGCGGGGGCTCGGAAAGCTGAGGGTAAACTTTGTTCATTGGTTTATGAGGAAATGAAATGCGCCGTATCTGCCTTCCGCAGCTTTGAAATCAGTAGACCAGGGGCTCGGAAAGCGGAGGGTATAATTTGTGAATAGGTTTTTGAGGAAAGGAAATGCGCCGTGTGTGTTTTCCACAGCTCCGAAATTAGTAGACCTAGGGCTTGGAAAGCAAAGGGTAAAATTTGTGAATAGGATTTTGATGAAAGTAAATGCACTGTGTTTTCCACAGCCCCGAAACCAATACGCGGACGCTCGTAAAGCAGAGGGTAAAATTTTTGACTGGTTTTTGAGGAAGGGAAATGCGCCGTATCTGTTTTCCACAGCTCCGAAACCAATACGCGGGGGCTCGGAAAGCAGAGGGTATAATTTGTAAATAGGTTTTTGAGGAAAGGAAATGCACCGTATCTGTTTTCCACAGCCCAGAAACCAATACGCAGGGGCACAGAAAGCAGAGGGTAAAATTTCTGATTGGTTTTTGAGGATAGGAAATGCGCCGTATCTGTCCCCCAAAGCGTCGAAACCAGTAGACCGGGAGCTTGGAAAGCAAAGGGTAAAATTTCTGAATAGGTTTTTGAGGAAAGAAAATGGACCGTATCTGTTTTCGACAGCCCCGAAACAATACGCGGGGGCTCGGAAAGCAGAGGGTAAAATTTCTGATCGGTTTTTGAGGAAGCAAAATGCGCCGTTTCTGTCCTCCAAAGCTTCGAATCCAGTAGACCGGGAGCTTGGAAAGCAAAGGGTAAAATTTGTGAATAGGTTTTTGAGGAAAGGAAATGCACCATATCTGTTTTCCACAGCCCCGAAACCAATGCGCGGGGGCACGGAAAGCAAGGGTACAATTTGTGATTAGTTGTTGAGGAAAGAAAATGCGCCGTATGTTTACCACAGCTCCGAAACCAATACGCGGGGGCTCGGAAAGCTGAGGGTAAAATTTTTTCATTGGCTTTTGAGAAAAAGAAACGCGCCGTATCTGCCTTCCACGGCTTCGAAACCAGTAGACCAGGGGCGTGGAAAGCGAAGGGTAAAATTTGTGAATAGGTTTTTGAGGAAGGGAAATGCGCCGTATCTGTTTTCCACAGCTCCGAAACCAATACTCGGGGGCTCGGAAAGCAGAGGGTAAACTATGTTCATTGGTTTATGAGGAAATGAAATGCGCCGTATCCGCCTTCCACAGCTTCGAAACCAGTAGACCGGGAGCTTGGAAACCAAAGGGTAAAATTTGTGCATTGGTTTTTGAGGAAGGGAAATGCGCCGTATCTGTCCACCAAAGCTTCGAAAGCAGTAGAGCGGAAGCTCGGAAAGCAAATGGTAAAATATGTGAATCGGTTTTTGAGGAAAGGAAATTCACTGTATCTGTTTTCCACAGCCCCGAAACCAATGCGCGGGGGCACGGAAAGCAAGGGTAAAATTTGTGATTAGTTTTTGAGGAAAGAAAATGCGCCGTATGTTTACCACAGCTCCGAAACCAATACGCGGGGGCTCGGAAAGCTGAGGGTAAAATTTTTTCATTGGCTTTTGAGAAAAAGAAACGCACCGTATCTGCCTTCCACGGCTTCGAAACCAGTAGACCAGGGGCTTGGAAAGCGAAGGGTAAAATTTGTGAATAGGATTTTGAGGAAGGGAAATGCGCCGTATCTGTTTTCCACAGCTCCGAAACCAATACTCGGGGGCTCGGAAAGCAGAGGGTAAACTTTGTTCATTGGTTTATGAGGAAATGAAATGCGCCGTATCAGCCTTCCGCAGCTTCGATATCAGTAGACCGGGGGCTTGGAAAGCAGAGGGTAAAATTTGTGCTTTGGTGTTTGAGGAAAGGAAATGCGCCGTATCTGCCTTCCACAGCTTCGAAACCAGTAGACGGGGGCTTGGAAAGCAGAGGGTAAAATTTGTGTATTGGTTTTTGAGGAAAAGAAATGCGCCGTATCCGCCTTCCACAGCTTCGAAACCAGTAGACCGGGAGCTTGGAAATAAAAGTGTAAAATTTGTGAATAGGTTTTTAGAGGAAGGGAAATGCGCCGTATCTCCCTTCCACAGCTTTGAAACCAGTAGACCGGGGACTTGGAAAGCTGAGGGTGAAATTTGTGCATTGGTTTTTGAGGAAAATAATTGCGCCATATCTGTCTTCCACTGCTTCGAAACCAGTAGACAGGGCGCTCGGAAAGCAAAAGGTAAAATTGGAAATTGGTTTTTGAGAAAAGAAAACGCGCCGTATCTGTCCTCCAAAGCTTCGAAACCAGTAGACCGGGATCTTGGAAAGCAAAGGGTAAAATTTCTGAATAGGTTTTTGAGGAAAGAAAATGCACCGTATCTGTTTTCGACAGCCCCGAAACAATACGCGGGGGCTCGGAAAGCAGAGGGTAAAATTTCTGATTGGTTTTTGAGGAAGGAAAATGCGCCGTTTCTGTCCTCCAAAGCTTCGAAACCAGTAGACCGGGAGCTTGGAAAGCAAAGGGTAAAATTTGTGAATAGGTTTTTGAGGAAACGAAATGCACCATATCTGTTTTCCACAGCCCCGAAACCAATGTGCGGGGGCACGGAAAGCAAGGGTAAAATTTGTGATTAGTTTTTGAGGAAAGAAAATGCGCCGTATGTTTACCACAGCTCCGAAACCAATAAGCGGGGGCTCGGAAAGCTGAGGGTAAAATTTTTTCATTGGCTTTTGAGAAAAAGAAATTCGCCGTATCTGCCTTCCACGGCTTCTAAACCAGTAGACCAGGGGCTTGGAAAGCGAAGGGTAAAATTTGTGAATAGATTTTGAGGAAGGGAAATGCGCCGTATCTGTTTTCCACAGCTCCGAAACCAATACTCGGGGGCTCGGAAAGCAGACGGTAAACTTTGTTCATTGGTTTATGAGGAAATGAAATGCGCCGTATCAGCCTTCCGCAGCTTCGAAATCAGTAGACCGGGGGCTTGGAAAGCAGAGGGTAAAATTTGTGCTTTGGTGTTTGAGGAAAGGAAATGCGCCGTATCTGCCTTCCACAGCTTCGAAACCAGTAGACGGGGGCTTGGAAAGCAGAGGGTAAAATTTGTGTATTGGTTTTTGAGGAAAAGAAATGCGCCGTATCCGCCTTCCACAGCTTCGAAACCAGTAGACCGGGAGCTTGGAAATAAAAGTGTAAAATTTGTGAATAGGTTTTTGAGGAAGGGAAATGCGCCGTATCTCCCTTCCATAGCTTTGAAACCAGTAGACCGGGGACTTGGAAAGCTGAGGGTAAAATTTGTGCATTGGTTTTTGAGGAAAATAAATGCGCCATATCTGTCTTCCACTGCTTCGAAACCAGTAGACAGGGCGCTCGGAAAGCAAAAGGTAAAATTGGAAATTGGTTTCACTTCACTTCACTTCACTTCACTTTAATACCTTAAAGACCCTCGTTAGAGGGTATTACATAAGGGGTGGGGCACAAAGAAATGAAAAACAGAATGAATAACAGATAAGTTGAAAGTTATACAAATATAAGATTATCACTGAGCAAGTACACGCGTGATTTCTTCGATGAACAATGATTGGCATGTGATAGCAGCAAGTTCTCGGGGAAGGCCGTTCCAGTCGTTCGCGGTCCGGGGGAAGAATGATGAAGAAAATGTAGTGGTGCGGGCGCGAGGTCGTGACACTTGCTGCTGATGGCCGGTGCGGAGGGAGATGCGTGGTGGTGGTGGGCAGATGTAGGGTTCCTGTCGTAGCTCAGAGTAAAAAAACTTGTGAAACAAACATAAACTAGCAATGTAGCGGCGATGAGCAAGGGTAGGTAGGCTGGACTGTGATTTGAGGGATGATATGCTGATATCAAAAGAATACGATGAATGAATGAATCTAGTTGCTCGGTTTTGAACTGCTTCAATTGAATTACAGAGATATGCTTGCTTTGGAGACCAGATGGGAGATGCGTATTCTAATTTTGATCTGACTAATGATTTGTATGCGAGGAGCTTGACATGCTGAGGTGCAGAGCGTAAGTGTCGCTTTAAGAATCCTAGTGTTCTGTTGGCGGATGATATGATGTTTGAAATATGCGTATTCCACGTGAGGTCATGACAAATATGAACAGCAAGGTATTTGTATGATTGGACAGGATCGAGAGGAACGTTTGATATGCTGTATTGGAACAGAAGAGGGTAACGGCGACGATGGAACGACATATGTTTGCATTTACTTGTGTTAAGTGTCATTAGCCATTCACTGCACCAGTCTTGCACATGAGTTAAATTATTTTGAAGGGATTGTTGGTCGAAGGTGTTAGTGACTGTTCTGTAAATAACACAATCATCAGCAAACATCCGAATATGGCAATCTAATTTCTCAGGTAGGTCGTTAATATAAATTAGAAACAAGAGTGGCCCAAGGACGGATCCTTGGGGCACGCCTGAGGAGACTGGTAGGAGGTCAGACATTTGGTTATTGACAACGACTGATTGGAAGCGGTGAGTTAAGAATTCTTTTATCCATGCTAGTATGTCGGGATGCAAGTTTAGGCGAGAGAGTTTTAGAAATAAGTGGTTATGAGGTACCTTGTCAAATGCTTTAGCGAAGTCGAGAAAAATTGCGTCAGTTTGGAGGTTAGCATCAAGGTTGGCATGCAAGTCATGAACGAAAAGTGCTAGTTGACTTTCACATGAGTATCCTTTGCGAAATCCGTGCTGCGATGAGTGAAAAAAATTATTTGAATCCAGAAAGTGCATTGTTAAAGAATAAATGACGTGTTCCATGAGTTTACATGGTATGCTGGTGAGTGATATGGGTCGGTAATTAAGTGGTGAATCTTTGTTACCCGACTTGTGGACCGGAACGACCTTCCCCACTTTCCAGTCATGGGGTATGACACCTGTAGAAAGAGACTGTGAGAACAGCAGGCATAAAAATTTGGCAGAAGTATGGTTAACGTTTTTTAGTACCTTAGTGTTGATTTCGTCAAAGCCGGCAGATGATGACAGTTTTAGTTTATCTATGAGACATGATATGCCGGCCTCAGAGAAAGTAACGGCTGGCATTAAACTTCTTTGGTCATTTGCTGTCTTGAGGGGGGGCGGTTCCTGTTCGTGAGTGAATACAGATGCGAAAGCAGAATTAAATATGTTAGCACACTCGACATCGGAAACAGCACGCCCGGAATCATCAGTTAAGGTAATAGTGCGTATAGATTGCGGATTTAAAAGCTGCCAGAATTTAGTCGGGTTATCTTTAAGTATGTTGTGTAGGTCAGTATGATAAAATGAGCGTTTAGCGTTTTTTACTGTGACCAGGTATGTCTTTTCGGCAGCGTAATATTTTTGCCATGCGTAGTCATTTCCAGTCTGTTTAGCACTGCGGAACAAGCGTTTCTTTTTGTTTTCTAGTCTTCCTAGAGCCTTGGTAAACCATGGTTTCTGTTTGGTTGCGCGGAAGCTGCATTTGGGAACATATTTGTTAGTGAGTTCGTTGATTTTATGAATAAACATCGACCAATTTTCGTGGATGGTTTGTTCCGGGAAAAAGTGCTGAAAAGATGGGAAATAAGCTTCCAACGCCCGGTTTATAGCCTCATAGTTACCTTTGTTATAAAGGGTGATTGTTTTTTTGGAAGTTTCTTTTATTGTTGGAGTGAAGGTAAAAGACGCATGGATGACTTTATGATCACTAATTTCCCGGAGATAAGTAATGGAGTTGAGGCATTCGGGGTGGCTAGATAGTACAAGGTCAAGAATGTTTGCGGTGTCGCCGGCGATGCGTGTAGGCTGGGTTACTAATTGAGTAAGATTAAAATTTAAGCACACATCCACAAACTCCTGTGATTCATGCTGTCTAAAAATAGGCTGATAAGGGTTATTCCAATCTATGTCAGGATAGTTAAAATCTCCAAAAAGGAGCACGTGTGCATTAGGGTGTTTTGTTGTAAGTTGGTTCAGAATGTTGTGCAGCTTTCGAGGGAATTCGGGGTTATTGTGGGGGGCCTATAGCAAACACCAATTAGTATAGACACTGGCGTGGCGCGACAAAGCAGCCATAATATTTCGAGGTCAGATTGGATGTTAATGTGGGAACACTGTAGATGATTGCTGGTAGCGATAAGGACGCCTCCTCCTCGGGGGCCTTTGCGATCGGCACGGAAAAGGTTAAAATTAGGCAAGTTGCACAGAACTTCAGTGTCGCCCACATTATCGGTCAGCCAAGTCTCTGTCAGCACAAGCAGGTTAGAGCCTGTTGAAGATACAAGGCTGGATACACTATCGCACTTTGAAAGCAGACTGCGTATATTAGTATAGATAACCGAAAAAGAAATATTCTGTCGAGGGGAGGTATGGCGAGGATTAGATAAGTGACGACTGTGCGGTGAGCGCTATGCTATTTCTTTCACCATTTCGGTGGCAGCATCAAAAGTGTAGCGTTTTTTGCCGAGAAATAGGGTCTTGTACCGCAAAGAAAACGGTCCGGTTTCTGCTCTTGCAAATGCGACAAGATTTTGGCGGGCTTTTTGAACAGAGCGGGTAAAATCTTCTCCAATCCTATAGTTCGTGTCCTTCAGCATAGGACCTTTGGAAAGGATAGTTTCTTTGGTTTTGAAGGAGACGAATTTTGCTATACTTGGCCGTTGGCGGTCCTCGTTATGGCGTCCCAAGCGATGGGCACGCTCTATCTGACTGGGCTCTAAGGTTAACTTTAACTTGTCCTGACAGTGCTTAATTATTATTTCTTCAGATTCGATGAATGATTCGCGGGGATTGGAATCTGGAAGGCCATAGAATATCAGGTTGTTGCGGCGTGATCTGTTTTCTGTGTCGTCTATTCGGGCCTCAAGGTTAGTAACAAGAGCTGCCGTTCCGGCGGCAATGGAATTGACGGATTCTAGATCAGATTTTAGGGTAGCAATGTCCTGAAAGAGGCTTTCCAGGTCTGCTAGGCGTTTGCTCAGGTCGGAAATGGTTTGATCGACAGAACGCATCTGACCTTTAAGGTCCTGTACATCCGCGATTATTTGGCCTTGACCGGCTGACAACTTCTTGAGTTCAGCAAGAACACTATCAAGTTTGTCCGGACCAGGGTTCATCTCAACATCTCCGGACAAAAGAAGAAGAGATTTTACAACAGAAAAGCATTCACCAGCAATAGAAATGCAACACTGCAGGCTCGGCAGCTGTACCAGGCAACGGTCACTACATTTTTTAGAAAAAAAGGCAGTATGATGGACTAACCTGCGTAGCGAAAACCAGTGGAAGAGGAGGCTGCGACATGGCACAGCTACCGAGCCCACAGAGCGCGGGCGGAAGGCGGTGCTCTTTATATCTTGACAGGGTCGATGTTGTCGCTGGCGGTTGCGCTTGCCATCCGATGTCGAGGGTCCAGGAAGGGAGTGCTCTTTTCACCGACGCATCTGCGCTGCTCAAACCGAATGGTCCGTTGTACCCGGCGCAGAACGGCTGCTCTGGGTCTGGTAGAACAAGCCACGATGTGTCGAAGATGGTTGGGAAGATGAAGGCAAAGGCAGGCGCGAGCACCTGCGTAGCGAAAACCAGTGGATGAGGAGGCTGCGACATGGCACAGCTACCGAGCCCACAGAGCGCGGGCGGAAGGCGCTGCTCTTTATATGTTGACAGGGTCGATGTTGTCGCTGGCGGTTGCGCTTGCCATCCGATGTCGAGGGTCCAGGAAGGGAGTGCTCTTTTCACCGACGCATCTGCGCTGCTCAAACCGAATGGTCCGTTGTACCCGGCGCAGAACGGCTGCTCTGGGTCTGGTAGAACAAGCCACGATGTGTCGAAGATGGTTGGGAAGATGAAGGCAAAGGCAGGCGCGAGCACCTGCGTAGCGAAAACCAGTGGATGAGGAGGCTGCGACATGGCACAGCTACCGAGCCCACCAGAAAAGAAAACGCGCCGTATCTGTCCTCCAAAGCTTCGAAACCAGTAGACCGGGAGCTTGTAAATCAAAGGGTAAACTTTGTGAATAGGTTTTTGAGGAAAGGAAATGCACTGTATCTGTTTTCCGCAGCCCCGAAACCAATAAGCAGGGGCTCAAAAATCAGAGGGTAAAATTAGTTCATTTGTTTATGAGGAAATGAAAACCGCCGTATCAGCCTTCCGCAGCTTCGAAATCAGTAGACCGGGGGCTTGGAAAGCAGAGGGTAAAATTTGTGCTTTGGTGTTTGAGGAAAGGAAATGCGCCGTATCTGAATTCCACAGCTTCGAAACAAGTAGACGGGGGCTTGGAAAGCAGAGGGTAAAATTTGTGTATTGGTTTTTGAGGAAAAGAAATGCGCCGTATCCGCCTTCCACAGCTTCGAAACCAGTAGACCGGGAGCTTGGAAACCAAAGGGTAAAATTTGTGAATAGGTTTTTGAGGAAGGGAAATGCACCGTATCTGTCCACCAAAGCTTCGAAAGCAGTAGACCGGAAGCTTGGAAAGCAAAGGGTAAAATATGTGAATCGGTTTTTGAGGAAAGTAAATTCACTGTATCTGTTTTCCCCAGCCCCGAGACCAATACGCGGGGGCTCGGAAAGCAAGGGTAAAATTTGTGATTGGTTTTTGAGGAAAGAAAATGCGAAGTATGTTTACCACAGCTCCGAAACCAATACCCGGGGGCTCGGAAAGCTGAGGGTAAAATTTTTTCATTGGTTTTTGAGGAAAAGACACGCGCCGTATCTGCCTTCCTCAGCTTCGAAACCAGTAGACCAGGGGCTTGGAAAGCAAAGGGTAAAATTTGTGAATAGGTGTTTGAGGAAGGTAAATGCGCCGTATCTGTTTTCCACAGCTCCGAAACCAATACTCGGGGGCTCGGAAAGCAGAGGGTAAACTTTGTTCATTGGTTTATGAGGAAATGAAATGCGCCGTATCAGCCTTCCGCAGCTTTGAAATCAGTAGACCGGGGGCTTGGAAAGCAGAGGGTAAAATTTGTGCTTTGGGGTTTGAGGAAAGGAAATGCGCCATATCTCCCTTCCACAGCTTCGAAACCAGTAGACCGGGGGCTTGGAATGCAGAGGGTAAAATTTGTGCATTGGTTATTGAGGAAAAGAAATGCGCCGTATCTGCCGTCCACAGCTTCGAAACCAGTAGACCGGAAGCTTGGAAAGCAAAGGGTAAAATTTCTGAATAGGTTTTTGAGGAAAGGAAACGCGCCGTATCTGTTTTCCACAGCACAGAACCCAATACGCGGGGGCACGGAAAGCAGAGGGTAAAACTTGTGATTGGTTTTCGAGGAAAGAAAATGCGCCGTATCTGTCCTCCAAAGCTTAGAATCCAGTAGACCGGGAGCTTGGAAAGCAGAGGGTAAAATTTGTGATTGGTTTTTGAGGAAAAGAAATGCGCCGTGTCTGCCTTCCACAGCTTCGAAATCAATAGACCGGGAGCTTGGAATGAAGAGGGTTAAATTTGTGAATAGGTTTTTTGAGGAAAGGAAATGCACCGTATCTGTTTTCCACAGCCCCAAAACCAATACGCTATGGCTCGGAAAGCGGGGGGTAAACTTTGTTCAATAGTTTATGAGGAAATGAAATGCGCCGTATCTGTCTTCCACAGCTTCGAAATCAGTAGACCGGGGGCTTGGAAAAGAGACGGTAAAATTTGTGGATTGGTTTTTGAGGAAAGGAATTGCGCCGTGTCTGCCTTCCACAGCTTCGAAACCAGTAGACCGGGAGCTTGGAAAGCCAAGGGTAAAATATGTGAATCGGTTTTTGAGGAAAGGAAATTCACTGTATCTGTTTTCCACAGCCCCGAGACCAATACGCGGGGGCTCGTAAAGCAGAGGGCAAAATTTTTGATTGGTTTTTGAGGAAGGGAAATGCGCCGTATCTCTTTTCCCCAGCTCCGAAACGAATACACGGGGGCTCGGAAAGCTGAGGATATAATTGGTGAATAGGTTTTTGAGGAAAGGAAATGCGCCGTATCTGTTTTCCACAGCCCAGAAACCAATACGCGGAGGTACGGAAAGCAGAGGGTAAAATTTGTGATTGGTTTTTGAGCAAAGGAAATGCGCTGTATCCGTCCTCCGAAGCTTCGAAACCAGTAGACCGGGAGCTTGGAAATCAAATGGTAAACTTTGTGAATAGGTTTTTGAGGAAAGGAAATGCACCGTATCTGTTTTCCGCAGCACCGAAACCAATAAGTAGGGGCTCAAAAATCAGAGGGTAAAATTAGTTCATTGGTTTATGAGGAAGTGAAATGCGCTGTATCTGCCTTCTACAGCTTCGAAATTAGTAGACCGGGGGCTTGGAAAACAGACGGTAAAATTTGTTCATTAGTTTTTTAGGAAAGGAAATGCGCTGTATCTGCCTTCCACGGCTTCGAAACCAGCAGAGGGTAAAATTAGTGCATTGGTTTCTGTTGTGTCCCCTTATTGCTTTTGTGTGTGTGCGCCCTCGCATCCTCCTCCTAACGACCACTCGCATCCTCCTCCTAACGACCACTTGCCCTTCGTCGCACGCTGTCGCCAGATGCCCCCCCCACGGTGCGCCCCCGCACCCTCCTCCTGTTCTGGGAAGCCACTCCCTCCCGTGGACGCTTCTCCGCTCCCTCCTTTCTTCGGGCGGCCAGTTCGGCTCCTGCCTCGGTCGACGCTGGTCGCACCCTCATCGGCTTTAAAGAAACGAAGTCTTAAAGTACCGTGTGCGTCTTTCGCTGCATTCAACACAGCGACCGGACACGACAGTGGCGACGAGAAAGTGGATTCGACCCGCGCTACGCAACGCTATTGACAAGCCATGGCTACGCGAGGGTTTCCCAATCAGATACCAGAGTTCAACGGCTCATCGTGGTCATCGTGGGTTGGACGCCTTCAGTTCTACTTTGAAGCTAACAACATCACAGACCCAGCCTTGAAGAGGGCCAACCTGCTGACGCTGTGCGGGGAGCAGACCTACGATACTGTCTGCGCCCTTATTCAGCCAAGCACACCAGCGGCAGTGTCTTCCGACGACATCGTAAAAGCGCTGCAAAAGCACTACGACCCAAGGCCATCCGAGGTCTACAGCCGGGCTTGCTTCCAACGACGAGATCAACTGGGAGGAGAAACTGTGAGCGCCTACGTAGCCGCGCTCAAGAAGCTCGCTGCCGACTGCAATTTTGGAACGCTGTCGACAACAGCTACCGGGCAGGAGGGAGACGCAGCTTCTTCTGCTAACACCACCATGCTTCCCTTGGACGTGATGTTACGCGACAGATTTGTGTGCGGACTGAGTGACGAGTCACTGCAGCAGCGCCTGTTCGCTGAGAAGGACCTCACATTCAGCAAAGCTTACGACATCGCCGTTCGAGCGGAGAGCGCCGGTCACCAGCAGAGAGGGATTCGCCGGAACACCGAGCCGGTACACCAGACAAGCAACCAGGTGCGCAAGCCTTCTGTTGTTGTAAAATCGGTCAAAAAGGCACAACGCTGCTGGCGGTGTGACGACCAACACAACCCCCAGGGATGTCGATTCCAGTCAGCCACGTGTAATTTTTGCCACAAGCGAGGGCATATCGAAAGAGCATGCATTACGAAACGGAGACTTGCCAAGATAAAGTCACCTTCCCAGCCTAATCACAGCGTCAACGCCTCAGAGAATACGCCGCTATCTGATCTCCATGGAACAACATCAGCAACACCATCTGTGTTGTACGACCTGAACACCATGAATCTCGGCACGCGACCGAAGATTTTTACAGAAGTAAGCGTACATCACCAGCTGATTAAGTTCGAGGTGGACTCCGGCGCAGCCTGTACTCTGATCAGTGAGGACACGTTCCGAACTTCATGGCCATCTGACGCACCCGCCCTGCAACAAGACGACACGCACCTGCGAACGTGGTCAGGACAGAATCTGCCACTATTGGGCTCTGCCAACGTGCAGGTTAACTACAACGGCCAGACCCATACGCTACCTCTGCTTGTTGTGAAGGGCACAGGATCAAGCCTTCTAGGGAGAAACTGGTTTTCTCCACTAGGCGTGATGACATGCGGCATACACCAGACGCCGAGCCAGAACATGGTTGAGCAACTGCAAGAGAAATACGAAAGAGTATTCTCGGAAGAGATTCCAGGAAACGAAGGGCCCGCGGTCACACTGGAGTTGTTGGACAACGCGCAACCCAAATTTCTGAAGGCCAGGCCGGTGCCGTTTGCTCTCCGAGATTCAGTTGAAAAAGAGTTGGACAAACTGGAGCAGCAAGGTGTCATCGAGCCGACGCAGCATTCCATCAAACTCTCAGCGTACGACTACGCTCTGGTCTACCGCAATGGGAGTAAACATCAAAACGCCGATGCGCTAAGCCGTCTGCCACTAGACGCAACTGTTGACGAACCATTTCCACCAGGAGACGTTCTGATGTTCGAAGCACTGCCAGAACCTCCGCTTACAGCAGGCACAGTTGCAGCATCTACGCAGAAGTGCGCAGCTCTCCGGCTAGTTTACACAGCTGTTCAACAAGGCAACGTGCATAAACTCAAAGGGGACAACTTCGACGCTTACCGCAGGCGAGCTACAGAGTTGAGCACCCATCGCGGCTGCATCATATTTGGGTCCCGAGTTGTGATGCCGAGAGAACTACGCACACAAGCTATGTCTCTCATCCACGCCGGACATCGGGGCATCGTTCCAATGAAAAAGTGTGCCAGAAGCTACATGTGGTGGCCTGGCATTGACAACGACATCGAAACAGTGGTGCGAGAATGCAAGCCTTGCCAGAGCAGCCGGAGCGCCCCGCCGAAAGCTCCTGTCCCAGAATGGGAAAAGCCAGACACACCATGGCACACACTGCACATTGATTTTGCAGGACCAATTGAGGGCTGCACTTTCCTTGTGGTCGTAGATGCCTACACAAAGTGGCTTGAGATAAGGCAAATGGGACAGACGACTTCGGCAGCAGTCATTGACAACCTCCGATCACTATTTGCAACGTTCGGCCTGCCGCGCAAGGTAGTGTCGGACAACGGAACACCGTTTGTGTCTGCGGAGATCCTCAAGTTTTATCGCGACAACGGGATCTCATCAGTTACATCGGCCCCCTACCACCCAGCGACAAACGGACAAGCCGAGCGCTACGTAGCCGAGCTAAAACGCGCCCTTGAAAGAGATCAGACAGGCTCGCTGCAGCGCCGCCTTGCGCGCTTTCTCTTCAAGCAGCACACGACGGTTCAGAGCACAACAGGCGAGACCCCCTCGAATATGATGTTCGAGCGTGAATGCGAACCCAGCTCACAGCCATCCTCCCCGAGCCAAAGGCAGAGACGTTCCGGGAAGAAAAAGCAATTCCGCGCTGCGGCACGCTTAATGAGGGGCAGCGCGTCCTCGCCGGACAGTTTCTGAAAAAGCCACGCTGGGAGGAAGCTACAATTGTCAGACGCATAGGCCTGCGCTCTTGGCTCGTCAACATACATGGCACAGTAGCACGCCGACATCTCAACCAGCTGCGTAGATTTACGACGCCGTCTGAGAGCTGTCCGCCAGCGGAGAGAACACGTGCACCATCTTCCCACATAGCCTGGCACCTCTTCCCGGAAGAAGAGACTTCGCCCAGGACAGACCTAGGAGACACAGCGAACAACAGCCAGCCTACAAGTGTTTCTCCCCCGAGCGCACAAAGCCAGCGCGCCTCCACGCGTGAGCGCCGACCCCCTGCACGATACCAGGCAACTTTCTAAGGGGGAAGGAAGTGTTGTGTCCCCTTATTGCTTTTGTGTGTGTGCGCCCTCGCATCCTCCTCCTAACGACCACTCGCATCCTCCTCCTAACGACCACTTGCCCTTCGTCGCACGCTGTCGCCAGATGCCCCCCCCCCCCACGGTGCGCCCCCGCACCCTCCTCCTGTTCTGGGAAGCCACTCCCTCCCGTGGACGCTTCTCCGCTCCCTCCTTTCTTCGGGCGGCCAGTTCGGCTCCTGCCTCGGTCGACGCTGGTCGCACCCTCATCGGCTTTAAATAAACGAAGTCTTAAAGTACCGTGTGCGTCTTTCGCTGCATTCAACACAGCGACCGGACACGACAGTTTCTGAGGAAAGAAAATGCGCCGTATCAGTCCTACAAAGCTTCGAAACCAGGAGACCGGGATCTTGGAAAGCAAAGGGTAAAATTTGTGAATAGGATTTTGAGGAAACTAAATGCACTGTATCTGTTTTCCGCAGCCCCGAAACCAATACGCGGAGGCTCGTAAAGCAGAGGGTAAAATTTGTGACTGGTTTTTGAGGAAGGGAAATGCGCCGTATCTGTTTTCCACAGCTCCGAAACCAATACGCGGGGCTCGGAAAGCAGAGGGTATAATTTGTAAATAGGTTTTTGAGGAAAGGAAATGCGCCATATCTGTTTTCACAGCCCAGAAACCAATACGCAGGGGCACAGAAAGCAGACGGTAAAATTTCTGATTGGTTTTCGAGGATAGGAAATGCGCCGTATCTGTCCTCCAAAGCGTCGAAACAAGTAGACCGGGAGCTTGGAAATCAAAGATTAAAATTTGTGAATCGGTTTTTGAGGAAGGGAAATGCGCCGTATCTGTCTTCCACAGCTTCGAAACCAGTAGACAGGGGGCTCGGAAAGCAAAAGGTAAAATTGGAAATTGGTTTTTGAGAAAAGAAAACGCGCCGTATCTGTCCTCCAAAGCTTCGAAACCAGTAGACCGGGAGCTTGGGAAGCAAAGGGTCAAATTTCTGAATAGGTTTTTGAGGAAAGGAAATGCACCATATCTGTTTTCCACAGCCCAGAAACTAATGCGCGGGGGCACGGAAAGCAAGGGTAAAATTTGTGATTAGTTTTTGAGGAAAGAAAATGCGCCGTATGTTTACCACAGCTCCGAAACCAATACGCGGGGGCTCGGAAAGCTGAGGGTAAAATTTTTTCATTGGCTTTTGAGAAAAAGAAACGCGCCGTATCTGCCTTCCACGGCTTCGAAACCAGTAGACCAGGGCCTTGGAAAGCGAAGGGTAAAATTTGTGAATAGGTTTTGGAGGAAGGGAAATGCGCCGTATCTGTTTTCCACAGCACCGAAACCACAGCTCCGACGAATCAGCCTTCCGCAGCTTCGATTGGTTTTTGAGGAAAGAAAATGCGAAGTATGTTTACCACAGCTCCGAAACCAATACGCGGGGGCTCGGAAAGCTGAGGGTAAAATTTTTTCATTGGTTTTTGAGGAAAAGACACGCGCCGTATCTGCCTTCCTCAGCTTCGAAACCAGTAGACCAGGGGCTTGGAAAGCAAAGGGTAAAATTTGTGAATAGGTGTTTGAGGAAGGTAAATGCGCCGTATCTGTTTTCCACAGCTCCGAAACCAATACTCGGGGGCTCGGAAAGCAGAGGGTAAACTTTGTTCATTGGTTTATGAGGAAATGAAATGCGCCGTATCAGCCTTCCGCAGCTTTGAAATCAGTAGGCCGGGGGCTTGGAAAGCAGAGGGTAAAATTTGTGCTTTGGGGTTTGAGGAAAGGAAATGCGCCATATCTCCCTTCTACAGCTTCGAAACCAGTAGACCGGGGGCTTGGAATGCAGAGGGTAAACTTTGTGCATTGGTTATTGAGGAAAAGAAATGCGCCGTATCTGCCGTCCACAGCTTCGAAACCAGTAGACCGGAAGCTTGGAAAGCAAAGGGTAAAATTTGTGAATAGGTTTTTGAGGAAAGGAAACGCGCCGTATCTGTTTTCCACAGCACAGAACCCAATACGCGGGGGCACGGAAAGCAGAGGGTAAAACTTGTGATTGGTTTTCGAGGAAAGAAAATGCGCCGTATCTGTCCTCCAAAGCTTAGAAACCAGTAGACCGGGAGCTTGGAAAGCAGAGGGTAAAATTTGTGATTGGTTTTTGAGGAAAAGAAATGCGCCGTGTCTGCCTTCAACAGCTTCGAAATCAGTAGACCGGGAGCTTGGAAGGAAGAGGGTTAAATTTGTGAATAGGTTCTTTGAGGAAAGGAAATGCACCGTATCTGTTTTCCACAGCCCCAAAACCAATACGCTATGGCTCGGAAAGCGGGGGTAAACTTTGTTCAATAGTTTATGAGGAAATGAAATGCGCCGTATCTGTCTTCCACAGCTTCGAAATCAGTAGACCGGGGGCTTGGAAAAGAGACGGTAAAATTTGTGGATTGGTTTTTGAGGAAAGGAATTGCGCCGTGTCTGCCTTCCACAGCTTCGAAACCAGTAGACCGGGAGCTTGGAAAGCCAAGGGTAAAATATGTGAATCGGTTTTTGAGGAAAGGAAATTCACTGTATCTGTTTTCCACAGCCCCGAGACCAATACGCGGGGGCTCGGAAAGCAGAGGGTAAAATTTGTGTTTGGTTTTTGAGGAAATGAAATTCGCCGTATCTGCCTTCCACAGCTTCGAAACCAATACGCGGGGGCTCGGAAAGCAGAGGGTAAAATTTGTGATTGTTTTTTGAGGACAGCAAATGCGCTGTATCTGCCTCCACAGCTTCGAAACCAGTAGACCGGGGACTTGGAAAGCAGAGGGTAAAATTTGTGCATTGGTTTTTGAGGAAAAGAAATGCGCCGTATCTGCCTTCCACAGCTTCGAAACCAGTAGACCGGGGGCTTAGAAAAGAGACGGTAAAATTTGTGCATTGGTTTTTGAGGAAAGGAAATGCGCCGTATATGCCCTCCACAGCTTCGAAACGAGTAAACCGGGAGCTTGGAAAGCAAAGGATAAAATTTGTGAATAGAATTTTGAGGAAAGGAAATCAACTGTATCTGTTTTCCACAGCCCCGAAACCAATACGCGGGGGCTCGTAAAGCAGAGGGCAAAATTTTTGATTGGTTTTTGAGGAAGGGAAATGCGCCGTATCTGTTTTCCCCAGCTCTGAAACCAATACACGGGGGCTCGGAAAGCAGAGGATATAATTGGTGAATAGGTTTTTGAGGAAAGGAAATGCGCCGTATCTGTTTTCCACAGCCCAGAAACCAATACGCGGAGGTACGGAAAGCAGAGGGTAAAATTTGTGATTGGTTTTTGAGCAAAGGAAATGCGCTGTATCCGTCCTCCGAAGCTTCGAAACCAGTAGACCGGGAGCTTAGAAATCAAAGGGTAAACTTTGTGAATAGGTTTTTGAGGAAAGGAAATGCACCGTATCTGTTTTCCGCAGCCCCGAAACCAATAAGCAGGGGCTCAAAAATCAGAGGGTAAAATTAGTTCATTGGTTTATGAGGAAATGAAAACCGCCGTATCAGCCTTCCGCAGCTTCGAAATCAGTAGACCGGGAGCTTGGAAAGCAGAGGGTAAAATTTGTGCTTTGGTGTTTGAGGAAAGGAAATGCGCCGTATCTGAATTCCACAGCTTCGAAACAAGTAGACGGGGGCTTGGAAAGCAGAGGATAAAATTTGTGTATTGGTTTTTGAGGAAAAGAAATGCACCGTATCTGTCCACCAAAGCTTCGAAAGCAGTAGACCAGAAGCTTGGAAAGCAAAGGGTAAAATATGTGAATCGGTTTTTGAGGAAAGTAAATTCACTGTATCTGTTGTCCCCAGCCCCGAGACCAATACGCGGGGGCTCGGAAAGCAAGGGTAAAATTTGTGATTGGTTTTTGAGGAAAGAAAATGCGAAGTATGTTTACCACAGCTCCGAAACCAATACGCGGGGGCTCGGAAAGCTGAGGGTAAAATTTTTTCATTGGTTTTTGAGGAAAAGACACGCGCCGTATCTGCCTTCCTCAGCTTCGAAACCAGTAGACCATGGGCTTGGAAAGAAAAGGGTAAAATTTGTGAATAGGTGTTTGAGGAAGGTAAATGCGCCGTATCTGTTTTCCACAGCTCCGAAACCAATACTCGGGGGCTCGGAAAGCAGAGGGTAAACTTTGTTCATTGGTTTATGAGGAAATGAAATGCGCCGTATCAGCCTTCCGCAGCTTTGAAATCAGTAGACCGGGCGCTTGGAAAGCAGAGGGTAAAATTTCTGCTTTGGGGTTTGAGGAAAGGAAATGCGCCATATCTCCCTTCCACAGCTTCGAAACCAGTAGACCGGGGGCTTGGAATGCAGAGGGTAAAATTTGTGCATTGGTTATTGAGGAAAAGAAATGCGCCGTATCTGCCGTCCACAGCTTCGAAACCAGTAGACCGGAAGCTTGGAATGCAAAGGTTAAGATTTGTGAATAGGTTTTTGAGGAAAGGAAACGCGCCGTATCTGTTTTCCACAGCACAGAACCCAATACGCGGGGGCACGGAAAGCAGAGGGTAAAACTTGTGATTGGTTTTCGAGGAAAGAAAATGCGCCGTATCTGTCCTCCAAAGCTTCGAAACCAGTAGACCGGGAGCTTGGAAAGCAGAGGGTAAAATTTGTGATTGGTTTTTGAGGAAAAGAAATGCGCCGTGTCTGCCTTCCACAGCTTCGAAATCAGTAGACCGGGAGCTTGGAAGGAAGGGGGTTAAATTTGTGAATAGGTTCTTTGAGGAAAGGAAATGCACCGTATCTGTTTTCCACAGCCCCAAAACCAATACGCTATGGCTCGGAAAAGGGGGATAAAATTTGTTCAATAGTTTATGAGGAAATGAAATGCGCCGTATCTGTCTTCCACAGCTTCGAAATCAGTAGACCGGGGGCTTGGAAGGAAGAGGGTTAAATTTCTGAATAGGTTCTTTGAGGAAAGGAAATGCACCGTATCTGTTTTCCACAGCCCCAAAACCAATACGCTATGGCTCGGAAAGTAGGGGGTAAACTTTGTTCAATACTTTATTAGGAAATGAAATGCGCTGTATCTGTCTTCCACAGCTTCGAAATCAGTAGACCGGGAGCTTGGAAAAGAGACGGTAAAATTTGTGGATTGGTTTTTGAGGAAAGGAATTGCGCCGTGTCTGCCTTCCACAGCTTCGAAACCAGTAGACCGGGCGCTTGGAAAGCCAAGGGTAAAATATGTGAATCGGTTTTTGAGGAAAGGAAATTCACTGTATCTGTTTTCCACAGCCCCGAGACCAATACGCGGGGGCTCGGAAAGCAGAGGGTAAAATTTGTGTTTGGTTTTTGAGGAAATGAAATTCGCCGTATCTGCCTTCCACAGCTTCGAAACCAATACGCGGGGGCTCGGAAAGCCGAGGGTAAAATTTGTGATTGTTTTTTGAGGACAGGAAATGCGCTGTATCTGCCTCCACAGCTTCGAAACCAGTAGACCGGGGACTTGGAAAGCAGAGGGTAAAATTTGTGCATTGGTTTTTGAGAAAAAGAAATGCGCCGTATCTGCCTTCCACAGCTTCGAAACCAGTAGACCGGGGGCTTGGAAAAGAGACGGTAAAATTTGTGCATTGGTTTTTGAGGAAAGGAAATGCGCCGTATCTGCCCTCCACAGCTTCGAAACGAGTAAACCAGGAGCTTGGAAAGCAAAGGATAAAATTTGTGAATAGAATTTTGAGGAAAGGAAATCAACTGTATCTGTTTTACACAGCCCCGAAACCAATACGCGGGGGCTCGTAAAGGAGAGGGCAAAATTTTTGATTGGTTTTTGAGGAAGGGAAATGCGCCGTATCTGTTTTCCACAGCTCCGAAACCAATACACGGGGGCTCGGAAAGCAGAGAATATAATTGGTGAATAGGGTTCTTGAGGAAAGGAAATGAGCCGTATCTGTTTTCCACAGCCCAGAAACCAATACGCGGAGGTACGGAAAGCAGAGGGTAAAATTTGTGATTGGTTTTTGAGGAAAGGAAATGCGCCGTATCTATCCTCCGAAGCTTCGAAACCAGTAGACCGGGAGCTTGGAAATCAAAGGGTAAACTTTGTGAATAGGTTTTTGAGGAAAGGAAATGCACCGTATCTGTTTTCCGCAGCCACGAAACCAATAAGCAGGGGCTCAAAAATCAGAGGGTAAAATTAGTTCATTGGTTTATGAGTAAATGAAAACCGCCGTATCAGCCTTCCGCAGCTTCGAAATCAGTAGACCGGGGGCTTGGAAAGCAGAGGGTAAAATTTGTGCTTTGGTGTTTGAGGAAAGGAAATGCGCCGTATCTGAATTCCACAGCTTCGAAACAAGTAGACGGGGGCTTGGAAAGCAGAGGGTAAAATTTGTGTATTGGTTTTTGAGGAAAAGAAATGCGCCGTATCCGCCTTCCACAGCTTCGAAACCAGTAGACCGGGAGCGTGGAAACCAAAGGGTAAAATTTGTGAATAGGTTTTTGAGGAAGGAAAATGCACCGTATCTGTCCACCAAAGCTTCGAAAGCAGGCGACCGGAAGCTTGGAAAGCAAAGGGTAAAATATGTGAATCGGTTTTTGAGGAAAGTAAATTCACTGTATCTGTTTTCCCCAGCCCCGAGACCAATACGCGGGGGCTCGGAAAGCAACGGTAAAATTTGTGATTGGTTTTTGAGGAAAGAAAATGCGAAGTATGTTTACCACAGCTCCGAAACCAATACGCGGGGGCTCGAAAAGCTGAGGGTAAAATTTTTTCATTGGTTTTTGAGGAAAAGAAACGCGCCGTATCTGCCTTCCTCAGCTTCGAAACCAGTAGACCAGGGGCTTGGAAAGCAAAGGGTAAAATTTGTGAATAGGTGTTTGAGGAAGGTAAATGCGCCGTATCTGTTTTCCACAGCTCCGAAACCAATACTCGGGGGCTCGGAAAGCAGAGGGTAAACATTGTTCATTGGTTTATGAGGAAATGAAATGCGCCGTATCAGCCTTCCGCAGCTTTGAAATCAGTAGACCGGGCGCTTGGAAAGCAGACGGTAAAATTTGTGATTGTTTTTTGAGGAAAGGAAATGCACTGTATCTGTTTTCCACAGCCCGAAACCAATACGCGGGGGCTCGGAAAGAAGAGGGTAAAATTTGTGCTTTGGGGTTTGAGGAAAGGAAATGCGCCATATCTCCCTTCCACAGCTTCGAAACCAGTAGACCGGGGGCTTGGAATGCAGAGGGTAAAATTTGCGGCGTTGGTTATTGAGGAAAAGAAATGCGCCGTATCTGCCGTCCACAGCTTCGAAACGAGTAGACCGCAAGCTTGGAAAGCAAAGGGTAAAATTTGTGAATAGGTTTTTGAGGAAAGGAAATCAACTGTATCTGTTTTCCACAGCCCCGAAACCAATACGCGGGGGCTCGTAAAGCAGAGGGTAAAATTTGTGATTGGTTTTTGAGGAAAGGAAATGCGCCGTATCCGTCCTCCGAAGCTTCGAAACCAGTACACCGGGAGCTCGGAAATCAAAGGGTAAACTTTGTGAATAGGTTTTTGAGGAAAGGAAATGCACCGTATCTGTTTTCCGCAGCCCCGAAACCAATAAGCAGGGGCTCAAAAATCAGAGGGTAAAATTAGTTCATTGGTTTATGAGGAAATGAAAACCGCCGTATCAGCCTTCCGCAGCTTCGAAATCAGTAGACCGGGGGCTTGGAAAGCACAGGGTAAAATTTGTGCTTTGGTGTTTGAGGAAAGGAAATGCGCCGTATCTGAATTCCACAGCTTCGAAACAAGTATACGGGGGCTTGGAAAGCAGAGGGTAAAATTTGTGTATTGGTTTTTGAGGAAAAGAAATGCGCCGTATCCGCCTTCCACAGCTTCGAGACCAGTAGACCGGGAGCTTGGAAACCAAAGGGTAAAATTTGTGAATAGGTTTTTGAGGAAGGGAAATGCACCGTATCTGTCCACCAAAGCTTCGAAAGCAGTAGATCGGAAGCTTGGAAAGCAAAGGGTAAAATATGTGAATCGGTTTTTGAGGAAAGTAAATTTACTGTATCTGTTTTCCCCATCCCCGAGACCAATACGCGGGGGCTCGGAAAGCAAGGGTAAAATTTGTGATTGGTTTTTGAGGAAAGAAAATGCGAAGTATGTTTACCTAAGCTCCGAAACCAATACGCGGGGGCTCGGAAAGCTGAGGGTAAAATTTTTTCATTGGTTTTTGAGGAAAAGACACGCGCCGTATCTGCCTTTCTCAGCTTCGAAACCAGTAGACCAGGGGCTTGGAAAGCAAAGGGTAAAATTTGTGAATAGATGTTTGAGGAAGGTAAATGCGCCGTATCTGTTTTCCACAGCTCCGAAACCAATACTCGGGGGCTCGGAAAGCAGAGGGTAAACTTTGTTCATTGGTTTATGAGGAAATGAAATGCGCCGTATCAGCCTTCCGCAGCTTTGAAATCAGTAGACCGGGCGGTTGGAAAGCAGAGGGTAAAATTTGTGCTTTGGGGTTTGAGGAAAGGAAATGCGCCATATCTCCCTTCCACAGCTTCGAAACCAGTAGACCGGGGGCTTGGAATTCAGAGGGTAAAATTTGTGCATTGGTTATTGAGGAAAGGAAATGCACCGTATCTGTTTTCCACAGCCCCAAAACCAATACGCTATGGCTCGGAAAGCGGGGGGTAAACTTTGTTCAATAGTTTATGAGGAAATGAAATGCGCCGTATCTGTCTTCCACAGCTTCGAAATCAGTAGACCGGGGGCTTGGAAAAGAGACGGTAAAATTTGTGGATTGCTTTTGAGGAAAGGAATTGCGCCGTGTCTGCCTTCCACAGCTTCGAAACCAGTAGACCGGGAGCTTGGAAAGCCAAGGGTAAAATATGTGAATCGGTTTTTGAGGAAAGGAAATTCACTGTATCTGTTTTCCACAGCCCCGAGACCAATACGCGGGGGCTCGGAAAGCAGAGGGTAAAATTTGTGTTTGGGTTTTGAGGAAATAAAATTCGCCGTATCTGCCTTCCACAGCTTCGAAACCAATACGCGGGGGCTCGGAAAGCAGAGGATAAAATTTCTGATTGTTTTTTGAGGACAGCAAATGCGCTGTATCTGCCTCCACAGCTTCGAAACCAGTAGACCGGGGACTTGGAAAGCAGAGGGTAAAATTTGTGCATTGGTTTTTGAGGAAAAGAAATGCGCCGTATCTGCCTTCCACAGCTTCGAAACCAGTAGACCGGGGGCTTGGAAAAGAGACGGTAAAATTTGTGCATTGGTTTTTGAGGAAAGGAAATGCGCCGTATCTGTCCTCCGAAGCTTCGAAACCAGTAGACCGGGAGCTTGGAAATCAAAGGGTAAACTTTGTGAATAGGTTTTTGAGGAAAGGAAATGCACCGTATCTGTTTTCCGCAGCCATGAAACCAATAAGCAGGGGCTCAAAAATCAGAGGGTAAAATTAGTTCATTGGTTTATGAGGAAATGAAAACCGCCGTATCAGCCTTCCGCAGCTTCGAAATCAGTAGACCGGGGGCTTGGAAAGCAAAGGGTAAAATTTGTGCTTTGGTGTTTTGAGGAAAGGAAATGCGCCGTATCCGCCTTCCACAGCTTCGAAACCAGTAGACCGGGAGCTTGGAAACCAAAGGGTAAAATTTGTGAATAGGTTTTTGAGGAAGGAAAATGCACCGTATCTGTCCACCAAAGCTTCGAAAGCAGGAGACCGGAAGCTTGGAAAGCAAAGGGTAAAATATGTGAATCGGTTTTTGAGGAAAGTAAATTCACTGTATCTGTTTTCCCCAGCCCCGAGACCAATACGCGGGGGCTCGGAAAGCAAGGGTAAAATTTGTGATTGGTTTTTGAGGAAAGAAAATGCGAAGTATGTTTACCACAGCTCCGAAACCAATACGCGGGGGCTCGGAAAGCTGAGGGTAAAATTTTTTCATTGGTTTTTGAGGAAAAGACACGCGCCGTATCTGCCTTCCTCAGCTTCGAAACCAGTAGACCAGGGGCTTGGAAAGCAAAGGGTAAAATTTGTGAATAGGTGTTTGAGGAAGGTAAATGTGCCGTATCTGTTTTCCACAGCTCCGAAACCAATACTCGGGGGCTCGGAAAGCAGATGGTAAACATTGTTCATTGGTTTATGAGGAAATGAAATGCGCCGTATCAGCCTTCTGCAGCATTGAAATCAGTAGACCGGGCGCTTGGAAAGCAGAGGGTAAAATTTGTGCTTTGGGGTTTGAGGAAAGGAAATGCGCCATATCTCCCTTCCACAGCTTCGAAACCAGTAGACCGGGGGCTTGGAATGCAGAGGGTAAAATTTGTGCATTGGTTATTGAGGAAAAGAAATGCGCCGTATCTGCCGTCCACAGCTTCGAAACCAGTAGACCGGAAGCTTGGAAAGCAAAGGGTAAAATTTGAGAATAGGTTTTTGAGGAAAGGAAACGCGCCGTATCTGTTTTCCACAGCACAGAACCCAATACGCGGGGGCACGGAAAGCAGAGGGTAAAACTTGTGATTGGTTTTCGAGGAAAGAAAATGCGCCGTATCTGTCCTCCAAAGCTTCGAAACCAGTAGACCGGGAGCTTGGAAAGCAGAGGGTAAAATTTGTGATTGGTTTTTGAGGAAAAGAAATGCGCCGTGTCTGCCTTCCACAGCTTCGAAATCAGTAGACCGGGAGCTTGGAAGGAAGAGGGTTAAATTTGTGAATAGGTTTTTTGAGGAAAGGAAATGCACCGTATCTGTTTTCCACAGCCCCAAAACCAATACGCTATGGCTCGGAAAGCGGGGGGTAAACTTTGTTCAATAGTTTATGAGGAAATGAAATGCGCCGTATCTGTCTTCCACAGCTTCGAAATCAGTAGACCGGGGGCTTGGAAAAGAGACGGTAAAATTTGTGGATTGGTTTCTGAGGAAAGGAAATTCACTGTATCTGTTTTCCACAGCCCCGAGACCAATACGCGGGGGCTCGGAAAGCAGAGGGTAAAATTTGTGTTTGGTTTTTGAGGAAATGAAATTCGCCGTATCTGCCTTCCACAGCTTCGAAACCAATACGCGGGGGCTCGGAAAGCAGAGGATAAAATTTGTGATTGTTTTTTGAGGACAGCAAATGCGCTGTATCTGCCTCCACAGCTTCGAAACCAGTAGACCGGGGACTTGGAAAGCAGAGGATAAAATTTGTGATTGTTTTTTGAGGACAGCAAATGCGCTGTATCTGCCTCCACAGCTTCGAAACCAGTAGACCGGGGACTTGGAAAGCAGAGGGTAAAATTTGTGCATTGGTTTTTGAGGAAAAGAAATGCGCCGTATCTGCCTTCCACAGCTTCGAAACCAGTAGACCGGGGGCTTGGAAAAGAGACGGTAAAATTTGTGCATTGGTTTTTGAGGAAAGGAAATGCGCCGTATCTGTCCTCCGAAGCTTCGAAACCAGTAGACCGGGAGCTTGGAAATCAAAGGGTAAACTTTGTGAATAGGTTTTTGAGGAAACGAAATGCACCGTATCTGTTTTCCGCAGCCATGAAACCAATAAGCAGGGGCTCAACAATCAGAGGGTAAAATTAGTTCATTGGTTTATGAGGAAATGAAAACCGCCGTATCAGCCTTCCGCAGCTTCGAAATCAGTAGACCGGGGGCTTGGAAAGCAGAGGGTAAAATTTGTGCTTTGGTGTTTGAGGAAAGGAAATGCGCCGTATCTGCCTTCCACAGCTTCGAAACCAGTAGACGGGGGCTTGGAAAGCAGAGGGTAAAATTTGTGTATTGGTTTTTGAGGAAAAGAAATGCGCCGTATCCGCCTTCCACAGCTTCGAAACCAGTAGACCGGGAGCTTGGAAACCAAAGGGTAAAATTTGTGCATAGGTTTTTGAGGAAGGGAAATGCGCCGTATCTGTCCACCAAAGCTTCGAAAGCAGTAGAGCGGAAGCTTGGAAAGCAAATGGTAAAATATGTGAATCGGTTTTTGAGGAAAGGAAATTCACTGTATCTGTTTTCCACAGCCCCGAGACCAATATCCTCTTGAGACCCCGCGTGCAACATATTGCACATTCAAATTTCCGCGCTCCGTAAACAAAATGGGCTGAAATCGAAACCGAAACAGACTCTCCAAGCTCAAGTAGAGACTGGCAGTGCCATCCGTTGGTGTTTCATGCAACTATAGGCGCGAGGTGGCGCTCATGCTAACAAACAAAAATGGCGTTTTTCAGCCCGGAGGTTTTCTATCGACGCCGCCAAGGTAAATCGTTTTCCTACATTTATAAATGCTGTGATGCTCTTGAATATTATTTTACGAGCTCATGAAGGACTAAGGTCTCCTTCACAACCGCTATATCTGCCTTCACTTGTCTGTTTTCTTCTTTATTTCACTCGTAAATTCGATGTGCAACAGGTTGCACGTCAGGACAATGTTGACCCTTTGTGACTGCTTTTGGCAGAACACATTATTTTGATTTTCTCTTTCTCTGTCTTGAAATTAGGGGTCTATTTAATGCAAAAAGTAATGAAAAATCTCTTTAGATGCCGCCGATGCTTCTGCCATCCAAATTCTTGAGAGGATTGCGGCAAATGGAGACAATTCCGACTTGGACTTGTCAGACTCGGAAGATCCCCCGGATGAAGCAGAAGTGAATGTGCAATGCGACCGAATTCGAGGTAAAATGTCGTGGACTTCGTTCGTTTTGAAATTTTACTGCAACCCGCTTCTGTCCTTTTATATCAATTGTTATATTTATTGCAGATGAAGAGGAGCAGGATTGCCATTACGATTCAGACACCGATGTCGATGACAGCGATAAAAGTGTTCCCAGTCAACTCATGCCTTCTCGCGAAAGGTGGCCTCGGAAACAAGACTACGCATCTGTCCTTCCCCATGTACCTGATGTACCGTTGTCTACAGCCGACGAAAGAGATGGCTGGTGTGCGAATCAATACTACTCAAGGTACATGGATGAGCAGGCATTTGAACTTCTCCACGAAATGACAGAAGTTTCGTACCTCCAGCGCGCAGGACGCTCGCTGAACTCATCTCCTGGGGAAATGAAGATATTCCTTGGAGCTTCATTGCTCATGAGTGCCTTGGGTTATCCTCGAGCAAGAATGTATTGGAGCCAAGGAACGCGTGTCGCCGCCGTAGCCAACAAAATAACGAGGGATCGGTTTTTTGTCATCCGATCTAACCTCAAGGTCGTCAACGACCTCGCTATTTCCGACAAAGATAAAGAAGCCGATCGGCTGTGGAAAGTCCGTCCTCTTCTTGACATCATTAGAAACGCTTGCCTCACTCTGCCGCGCACACCAAACATATGCGTTGACGAGCAAATTATTCCTTTCACCGGTAAGTGCCCGGTGAAGCAGTTCGTTCCTGGAAAGCCCAACCCGACAGGCCTGAAGAACTTTATCTTGGCAAGCCCTGAAGGCCTTGTGTTAGATTTTGAGATCTTTCAGGGGAAAGGAAGCCTCGCACAAAAGAAACTACATGGAATCGGTGCTGCCGTTGTGCTGAAGCTTGCAACGACTCTACCGTGTGGAAGCTCGCTGTATTTCGACCGATATTTTACCGGAACGCATCTTCTTGAGTCATTGGCTGAAAAGAACATCAGGGGGACAGGCACAATCATGAAATCACGGCTTCCGAAAGGGCTCAAGCTGAAAGGTGACCGGGAAATGCGTACGGAAGGTCGTGGAGCAATGTCTCAGTGTGTCGGCAGTGTCTCTAACATATGCATCACCAAGTGGTATGATAACAAACCGATCATGTTGGCCTCCACCCACGTGGGCATGGAGCCTGTGGATGAGTGCACACGATTTTCAAAACAGGAGCGAAAGAAAGTTGCTGTCAAGAGACCAGCAGTTGTCGCAGAGTACAACACTTACATGGGGGGTGTTGATCTCTGTGACAGAATGCTGAGCTACTACCCCACTACCATGCGCACAAAGAAGTGGACGATTCGGACCCTCGTATTCATGATGGATGTTGGAGTTGTGAACTCCTGGCTGCTTTACAAGCAAGACCATCGAGAGCTGGGCACACCGAGAAAAGACATCATGCAACTGCTGGACTTCAAGCTCGAGCTCGCCCATTTTTTGCTTGCCTCTGACAAGGGGTTTGCCTCAAGCGAAAGCGATTGCGAAGCCTTGAAACTGCGGAAGCCAGCAATTGTGCCACTTTCGTCACCATCCGTGCGCGCACTGGGTGCGTCACACATGCCGGAGCTCGTGGACCAAAAGTCCGCAAGCAGGTGTCGGAACCCCGGCTGCAGCGAAAGGACAAAGTTCCGATGCTGCAAGTGTAACTTATTCTTGTGTTTGACAGCTGCCCGCAACTGCTTCAAAGAATTTCACAAGAAATGAGGTCAGAGCGATCAATAAAAGCATGTGTCTGTGAAATCATGTTCCATGGTTTTTTTGACAACTTAGTCCCAGTGTGCAATATATTGCACATGTGATAACTTTTTAACGAAGCGTCATAGAAAATAAAGAATAACATCAGAATTATCTGTTTACTCTGATAAACTCAATTATAAAAAAAAATTAACTGGGTTTTACTACGTTATGTCTCGGGTCTCAGGAGGATATGCGGGGGCTCGGAAAGGAAGGGTAAAATTTATGATTGGTTTTTGAGGAAAGAAAATGCGAAGTATGTTTACCACAGCTCCGAAACCAATACGCGGGGGCTCGGAAAGCTGAGGGTAAAATTTTTTCATTGGTTTTTGAGGAAAAGAAACGCGCCGTATCTGCCTTCCTCAGCTTCGAAACCAGTAGACCAGGGGCTTGGAAAGCAAAGGGTAAAATTTGTGAATAGGATTTTGAGGAAGGGAAATGCGCCGTATCTGTTTTCCACAGCCCCGAGACCAATACGCGGGGGCTCGGAAAGCAGATGGTAAAATTTGTGTTTGTTTTTTGAGGAAATGAAATTCGCCGTATCTGCCTTCCACAGCTTCGAAACCAATACGCGGGGGCTCGGAAAGCAGAGGGTAAAATTTGTGATTTTTTTTTGAGGAAAGGAAATGCACTGTATCTGTTTTTCACAGCCCGAAACCAATACGCGGGGGCTCGGAAAGCGGAGGGTAAAATTTGTGCTTTGGGGTTTGAGGAAAGGAAATGCGCCATATCTCCCTTCCACAGCTTCGAAACCAGTAGACCGGGGGCTTGGAATGCAGAGGGTAAAATTTGTGCATTGGTTATTGAGGAAAAGAAATGCGCCGTATCTGCCGTCCACAGCTTCGAAACCAGTAGACCGGAAGCTTGGAAAGCAAAGGGTAAAATTTGTGAATAGGTTTTTGAGGAAAGGAAACGCGCCGTATCTGTTTTCCACAGCACAGAACCCAATACGCGGGGGCACGGAAAGCAGAGGGTAAAACTTGTGATTGGTTTTCGAGGAAAGAAAATGCGCCGTATCTGTCCTCCAAAGCTTCGAAACCAGTAGACCGGGAGCTTGGAAAGCAGAGGGTAAAATTTGTGAATAGGTTTTTGAGGAAAGGAAATGCACCGTATCTGTTTTCCGCAGACATGAAACCAATAAGCAGGGGCTCAAAAATCAGAGGGAAAAATTAGTTCATTGGTTTATGAGGAAATGAAAACCGCCGTATCAGCCTTCCGCAGCTTCGAAATCAGTTGACCGGGGGCTTGGAAAGCAAATGGTAAAATTTGTGCTTTGGTGTTTGAGGAAAGGAAATGCGCCGTATCTGAATTCCACAGCTTCGAAACAAGTAGACGGGGGCTTGGAAAGCAGAGGGTAAAATTTGTGTATTGGTTTTTGAGGAAAAGAAATGCGCCGTATCCGCCTTCCACAGCTTCGAAACCAGTAGACCGGGAGCTTGGAAACCAAAGGGTAAAATTTGTGAATAGGTTTTTGAGGAAGGAAAATGCACCGTATCTGTCCACCAAAGCTTCGAAAGCAGGAGACCGGAAGCTTGGAAAGCAAAGGGTCAAATATGTGAATCGGTTTTTGAGGAAAGTAAATTCACTGTGTCTGTTTTCCCCAGCCCCGAGACCAATACGCGGGGGCTCGGAAAGCAAGGGTAAAATTTTTTCATTGGTTTTTGAGGAAAAGACACGCGCCGTATCTGCCTTCCTCAGCTTCGAAACCAGTAGACCAGGGGCTTGGAATGCAAAGGGTAAAATTTGTGAATAGGTGTTTGAGGAAGGTAAATGCGCCGTATCTGTTTTCCACAGCTCCGAAACCAATACTCGGGGGCTCGGAAAGCAGAGGGTAAACATTGTTCATTGGTTTATGAGGAAATGAAATGCGCCGTATCAGCCTTCCGCAGCTTTGAAATCAGTAGACCGGGCGCTTGGAAAGCAGAGGGTAAAATTTGTGCTTTGGGGTTTGAGGAAAGGAAATGCGCCATATCTCCCTTCCACAGCTTCGAAACCAGTAGACCGGGGGCTTGGAATGCAGAGGGTAAAATTTGTGCATTGGTTATTGAGGAAAAGAAATGCGCCGTATCTGCCGTCCACAGCTTCGAAACCAGTAGACCGGAAGCTTGGAAAGCAAAGGGTAAAATTTGTGAATAGGTTTTTGAGGAAAGGAAACGCGCCGTATCTGTTTTCCACAGCACAGAACCCAATACGCGGGGGCACGGAAAGCAGAGGGTAAAACTTGTGATTGGTTTTCGAGGAAAGAAAATGCGCCGTATCTGTCCTCCAAAGCTTCGAAACCAGTAGACCGGGAGCTTGGAAAGCAGAGGGTAAAATTTGTGATTGGTTTTTGAGGAAAAGAAATGCGCCGTGTCTGCCTTCCACAGCTTCGAAATCAGTAGACCGGGAGCTTGGAAGGAAGAGGGTTAAATTTGTGAATAGTTTTTTTGAGGAAAGGAAATGCACCGTATCTGTTTTCCACAGCCCCAAAACCAATACGCTATGGCTCGGAAAGCGGGGGGTAAACTTTGTTCAATAGTTTATGAGGAAATGAAATGCGCCGTATCTGTCTTCCACAGCTTCGAAATCAGTAGACCGGGGGCTTGGAAAAGAGACGGTAAAATTTGTGGATTGGTTTTTGAGGAAAGGAAATTCACTGTATCTGTTTTCCACAGCCCCGAGACCAATACGCGGGGGCTCGGAAAGCAGAGGGTAAAATTTGTGTTTGGTTTTTGAGGAAATGAAATTCGCCGTATCTGCCTTCCACAGCTTCGAAACCAATACGCGGGGGCTCGGAAAGCAGAGGATAAACTTTGCGAATAGGGTTTTGAGGAAAGGAAATGCACCGTATCTGTTTTCCGCAGCCATGAAACCAATAAGCATGGGCTCAACAATCAGAGGGTAAAATTAGTTCATTGGTTTATGAGGAAATGAAAACCGCCGTATCAGCCTTCCGCAGCTTCGAAATCAGTAGACCGGGGGCTTGGAAAGCAGAGGGTAATATTTGTGCTTTGGTGTTTGAGGAAAGGAAATGCGCCGTATCTGCCTTCCACAGCTTCGAAACCAGTAGACGGGGGCTTGGAAATCAGAGGGTAAAATTTGTGTATTGGTTTTTGAGGAAAAGAAATGCGCCGTATCCGCCTTCCACAGCTTCGAAACCAGTAGACCGGGAGCTTGGAAACCAAAGGGTAAAATTTGTGCATAGGTTTTTGAGGAAGGGAAATGCGCCATATCTACCTTCCACAGCTTCGAAACCAGTAGACCGGGGGCTTGGAATGCAGAGGGTAAAATTTGTGCATTGGTTATTGAGGAAAAGAAATGCGCCGTATCTGCCGTCCACAGCTTCGAAACCAGTAGACCGGAAGCTTGGAAAGCAAAGGGTAAAATTTGTGAATAGGTTTTTGAGGAAAGGAAACGCGCCGTATCTGTTTTCCACAGCACAGAACCCAATACGCGGGGGCACGGAAAGCAGAGGGTAAAACTTGTGATTGGTTTTCGAGGCAAGAAAATGCGCCGTATCTGTCCTCCAAAGCTTCGAAACCAGTAGACCGGGAGCTTGGAAAGCAGAGGGTAAAATTTGTGAATAGGTTTTTGAGGAAAGGAAATGCACCGTATCTGTTTTCCGCAGACATGAAACCAATAAGCAGGGGCTCAAAAATCAGAGGGTAAAATTAGTTCATTGGTTTATGAGGAAATGAAAACCGCCGTATCAGCCTTCCGCAGCTTCGAAATCAGTAGACCGGGGGCTTGGAAAGCAGAGGGTAAAATTTGTGCTTTGGTGTTTGAGGAAAGGAAATGCGCCGTATCTGAATTCCACAGCTTCGAAACAAGTAGACGGGGGCTTGGAAAGCAGAGGGTAAAATTTGTGTATTGGTTTTTGAGGAAAAGAAATGCGCCGTATCCGCCTTCCACAGCTTCGAAACCAGTAGACCGGGAGCTTGGAAACCAAAGGGTAAAATTTGTGAATAGGTTTCTGAGGAAGGAAAATGCACCGTATCTGTCCACCAAAGCTTCGAAAGCAGGAGACCGGAAGCTTGGAAAGCAAAGGGTAAAATATGTGAATCGGTTTTTGAGGAAAGTAAATTCACTGTATCTGTTTTCCCCAGCCCCGAGACCAATACGCGGAGGCTCGGAAAGCAAGGGTAAAATTTGTGATTGGTTTTTGAGGAAAGAAAATGCGAAGTATGTTTACCACAGCTCCGAAACCAATACGCGGGGGCTCGGAAAGCTGAGGGTAAAATTTTTTCATTGCTTTTTGAGGAAAAGACACGCGCCGTATCTGCCTTCCTCAGCTTCGAAACCAGTAGACCAGGGGCTTGGAAAGCAAACGGTAAAATTTGTGAATAGGTGTTTGAGGAAGGTAAATGCGCCGTATCTGTTTTCCACAGCTCCGAAACCAATACTCGGGGGCTCGGAAAGCAGAGGGTAAACACTGTTCATTGGTTTATGAGGAAATGAAATGCGCCGTATCAGCCTTCCGCAGCTTTGAAATCAGTAGACCGGGCGCTTGGAAAGCAGAGGGTAAAATTTGTGCTTTGGGGTTTGAGGAAAGGAAATGCGCCATATCTCCCTTCCACAGCTTCGAAACCAGTAGACCGGGGGCTTGGAATGCAGAGGGTAAAATTTGTGCATTGGTTATTGAGGAAAAGAAATGCGCCGTATCTGCCGTCCACAGCTTCGAAACCAGTAGACCGGAAGCTTGGAAAGCAAAGGGTAAAATTTGTGAATAGGTTTTTGAGGAAAGGAAACGCGCCGTATCTGTTTTCCACAGCACAGAACCCAATACGCGGGGGCACGGAAAGCAGAGGGTAAAACTTGTGATTGGTTTTCGAGGAAAGAAAATGCGCCGTATCTGTCCTCCAAAGCTTCGAAACCAGTAGACCGGGAGCTTGGAAAGCAGAGGGTAAAATTTGTGATTGGTTTTTGAGGAAAAGAAATGCGCCGTGTCTGCCTTCCACAGCTTCGAAATCAGTAGACCGGGAGCTTGGAAGGAAGAGGGTTAAATTTGTGAATAGTTTTTTTGAGGAAAGGAAATGCACCGTATCTGTTTTCCACAGCCCCAAAAACAATACGCTATGGCTCGGAAAGCGGCGGGTAAACTTTGTTCAATAGTTTATGAGGAAATGAAATGCGCCGTATCTGTCTTCCACAGCTTCGAAATCAGTAGACCGGGGGCTTGGAAAAGAGACGGTAAAATTTGTGGATTGGTTTTTGAGGAAAGGATATTCACTGTATCTGTTTTCCACAGCCCCGAGACCAATACGCGGGGGCTCGGAAAGCAGAGGGTAAAATTTGTGTTTGGTTTTTGAGGAAATGAAATTCGCCATATCTGCCTTCCACAGCTTCGAAACCAATACGCGGGGGCTCGGAAAGCAGAGGATAAACTTTGTGAATAGGTTTTTGAGGAAAGGAAATGCACCGTATCTGTTTTCCGCAGCCATGAAACCAATAAGCCGGGGCTCAACAATCAGAGGGTAAAATTAGTTCATTGGTTTATGAGGAAATGAAAACCGCCGTATCAGCCTTCCGCAGCTTCGAAATCAGTAGACCGGGGGCTTGGAAAGCAGAGGGTAATATTTGTGCTTTGGTGTTTGAGGAAAAGAAATGCGCCGTATCTGCCTTCCACAGCTTCGAAACCAGTAGACGGGGGCTTGGAAAGCAGAGGGTAAAATTTGTGTATTGGTTTTTGAGGAAAAGAAATGCGCCGTATCCGCCTTCCACAGCTTCGAAACCAGTAGACCGGGAGCTTGGAAACCAAAGGGTAAAATTTGTGCATAGGTTTTTGAGGAAGGGAAATGCGCCGTATCTGTCCACCAAAGCTTCGAAAGCAGTAGAGCGGAAGCTTGGAAAGCAAATGGTAAAATATGTGAATCGTAGCGATATAATAGCGCAGATTAAGACAGGACACACGAAGAAGACACGAAGACACGAAGAAGACACGAAGAAGACACGAAGACACGAAAGTAGGGACATGCTTACGCGGTTAATAATTGAAGCAGAGAAGATAAATTCTTCGAGAGAGACATGTATAAGCACTCCTTCTATCTTTTTATCGGATAAGGAGCTATCATTTCTCAGACAACGTTACTGATAGCACAGGTGATGACGTGGTTTTGGTGTTAAATATGTTGCATGTGTGTAATAAAAATTTTGTTGGAAGTTAGCGCTCGTGTTGTTCGTGTCTTCTTCGTGTGTCCTGTCTTAATCTGCGCTATTATATCGCTATGATCATGCACCAACAAGCCCAAAAAGCTACGCTTATGTGAATCGGTTTTTGAGGAAAGGAAATTCACTGTATCTGTTTTCCACAGCCCCGAGACCAATATGCGGGGGCTCGGAAAGCAAGGGTAAAATTTGTGATTGGTTTTTGAGGAAAGAAAATGCGAAGTATGTTTACCACAGCTCCGAAACCAATACGC